>NC_030991.1:3404384-3412937 GCF_000149955.1 Fusarium oxysporum f. sp. lycopersici 4287
ATCCATATGTGGATTTCGTGGTATGGATTTGGACCCTGGGCAGGACACCAACTCGCAGGCCGAGCTGGCTCGAGGGCGACCAGACCGTAACCGGCAGCTTCCTGCTCGATTTAGGGATTGCGAGACGGATATCCATCCGCGAAAGTCCAGGCAAGGCCCCTTGTCAGATCGTGGCTCGAGACAATGCGATGATGGATCAGGCAAGCCATCAGGATCATTAGGAATCGATGACATGGGAAAGGATCACCGACACTATTTAAGACTGTCCATCATGACTGCCTGGCAGAAACTAAACGAGTACTACACCAAGCTTGGAGACTCGCCGTTGTTCGCTGCATCCATCATCCTCCACCCATCACTCGGTATGAACTATCTGGAGGTGAACTGGGCGTCGGAAGAGCAGCTTGTGTGGGTGAGGGATGCCAAAATTGGACTATCTGACTACTTGGACCGTTGGTACCACTGCAACCGGCCGGTGGATGAGCAGCAGAAGATGATCATGGACACATCGACATCCTTAAGCGTACCAAGGACGACAACTGAAGTTAGCGTGTTCAAGCAATGGATTAAAAGCAGGACAGCGAAGACCACGGTGATGGGAAGCGAGCTTGAGCGGTATCTGCGGCTAGAGCCGCAAGAGACTGAGGATCCAATCGAGTGGTGGATGGCTCACCAGGGACAATTCCCGATGATCAGCCAATTGGCTCTCGATATACTCGCGATACCGGCGATGGCGACTGATTGCGAGTGGTCGTTCAGCCTAGCCAAGCTAACGCTGACGACGCAGAGGCTTTCGATGACGACGGAAACGCTGGAGAAGTTACAATGCCTTAAGAACTGGGTCAGACATGGTGCGGTGAAGCTAGGGGCGACAATAGGTGGGGGGAGGAGGTCCAATGGGAGATTGGAGATGTTAGCATGGAAGCATAGAGAGTCAGATTTGAAATATTTGAAATATTTGAATAAATATTTCAAACAACAAATCCAGTCTTGAGAGTTATCAAATATCTCAAATATGACCCCGGATTTGATTTGTTTGATTTGAGGGCAGCGCTGGAGGGCACGGGAGCGTATATATCTGAATGGCTTGTTGTTTGAAACCTTCTAAGTGTTAAAAGATATATGTATTTTGGCGTGCGGTAGACAAAGCAGAGCCTTTTCCTTTGGTAAGAGTTCTCTATTTCCACATCAAATACTATCGTGAAGATATATAATGTACTTCAAGATCCCTCTCGGCGGCATCCCAGATATCTTGCATGCCTCGCCGCCTAGAGAAGGGCTGCTTTGCCATCTCTATCCTTACATTCTGCTCAACGCTCTCGTCCTCAGCCTTATCCCAGTCAAGATAACTCATCATCTCCTCCTTAGTCCACTCTCTCATGTTAGTTCCGGCCCTACAACGCCTCCCCATTTGCTTATAGTCAAGGCACCAGTTATATTCCGCTTTGCTATAGCGTTGAGGCAACCCCATAGCCCTCCGATACTGCTGGTTAGTCTTGAGGCCCCCTTGAGGCAGTGTAGCATACCAAGCTTCTCGTGCTTCCTTATATCGTTGGAAAATAGCACGGGGGTCATCAGGTTGTAATACAGGCACACGTGGTGTAGTAATAGCTGCCGATTTAGCTGTTGGAGGAGATACCATATGTGTTGTTGTGTGTGTCGTCATATGCGTTGTTGTATAAGCTACAATCTCGGATATAACGGAGACTCCTGATGGGGATGATGGGGATAGCGAGCGGGTTACAGAGCGAGTAGCTGTATGTGTTAATGTGTGCGTTGTCGTGGTGATCGGAGGGGGGGGGCTCCAATAGATCTTCGTATCGCAATGGGCACGCTTTCGATGTCATCTTATGGCCATAGTTATGGCATCTCGAGCATTTTGGCAGTGCCCTTGGCTGTGATGCCTTTTCAATGGCTTCGAAGGCAGAAGGCTCACGCTGCGTGCTTGACGATGGCAGTGTCGAATTAGCTGCTAGGCGATCAAATAGCTTGCGAGGCTCGACAATAAAAGCTGGGGGGGTTCCTGAGCGTTGGAGGTGCCAATGTGAATGGAAATGGTATAGTTGAAGGGGCAGACCTCGCGCCAGTAAAGGCTGAAGGTTATGAGCGCAAGGTAGACTGAGAGTCTTTGCGAAGACCCCTGTACACGCGGGAATCTCCTTTAATAGCCGTGCCCGTTGACCATCAACCTTCCGCAGGGCTTCGTGTGAGATCCAGCCGCGGATATTGCCATATAACACCCCAGATATATCGAGAGGTGTGGTGATCTGCTGCTTGGCCTGGTTGGCCTTGAGCTCGGAAAGCTGATTCGATAGAACAAGCTTGATGATCCTCCAGGCCTCAAAGAGGTCAACTTGAGAGTGTTTCAAATGACTCTTAATGAGCTGATGAATGCCCTCGGCCCGAGAGGTAACAAATTGCTCGAAGTGAAGATGTTGGTGAACCCAAGCCTTGACGAATCTCTGCTTATGGGGATCTAGCCAGGTCTCCAAGATATAGCCTACTTCTTCAACGTGCATAGGAAGGTAATGCTTCTTCCACTTCTTAAGCCTCTCGTTGTATATATCTTCAGTTGGTGAGGCAACAATCCCATGCCATAGGTCATAGAATTGCTTCCACTCTTCTTGCCCCTTAGGGCTGCCCTTATGTCGAGTAAATATAGGCATACAATGTGTCAGGACGGCCTTATTAATATCCCATAGGCATAAGAGTAAGGCTGGCTCAGGGAAGCAAGAAGAAGAGGAAATGGCATTTATACAAGCAAGGCAGCGATCTGTGAGTATTACAGAAGGAATAGCTACCCCGTGAAGCTCATACATATGCCTCAACCGTTCAAGAGCCCAGATGAAGTCATTCTCTTCCTCGCCGCTAAGGAAGGCAAATGCAATACAGAAGGATCGTTGACAAGCATCAATACCAACTATATCGAGAAGGGGCATCTTGTACTTATTGGTCTTATACGTACAATCCAATAGAAGCACTTCAGGATATAATTTGAGGTATTCCAGTGACTGCGGATGTGCAAATAATACTGCTGTAACTCTGCCACCCTCGTCGAGGCGAATCTCGCTCCAGAAGCCCTCGCTATTGAGCAGCGCTCGCAATAGTCCAGACCATTTGGACTATTAGTCCAGACTGCAATCCAAAATCAACAATCAATCCACGACGGGCGTTCGTGGATTGACGGCTAGGATGATGCGTCCCTTGAAACGAGCCGTGTTGATCGGATCGCACCAATAAATTGATCGGAAATATCCAAAATAAAATGGTTGGTACAGCAACAATCATGGGTGCCCTGGTTTTGTAACACCATACCAACAACCTAGCGTTCTTAGCGTCCACACCGGGCGTCCGTATTCCCTGCCCTGATCTACAGTCTGGACTAACAGTCCAAATGGTCTGGACTATTGCGAGCGCTGCTATTGAGCTGATCAGCAAGGGCATGTATGTTGCTTTGACCCTTGGCAAGATCCCGTTTGCCTCGTGCAATGCAGTTATAGATATCTTGCTGTGTGGCAAGTGTATCTGAAGTCGTGCGCAAATAGGATCTGATCTCCTTAGGCGCAATACCGGCGTTGGCGAGCTGGTGGACTGTTGATTCATCTGAGCTTGACAATTGACGATGTACTGGATGTGCCACTTGGTGGAAACTTGGTTCATGATTGTGTTGATCGAAGCCAGGGCCGGGACGATGCCTCAGGCTCCATTGAGTCCCGCATAGGCTCTCCTTTGCTATCACAGAGAAGAGGCATCCCGTACGACGTGATGCAGTCTTGCGTATCCGTTTCTTAGGGGATGTAGAAGGGGCACGCCCTCCTCCGCGGTCACATATAAAGGTAACCCTAACTCTCCCATTGGTAGTCTTACAAGACCTTTGGGAGATAAAGGCGTAGCCTCGTGGCGCTGCCCAAGCGTTAATTGCTCTTACTAGTTCCTCTCGTGAGCTAAATTCGCCTTCAGGAGGAAGAACATCCCTGGGGAAGCCATGAGAGTCACCAATTGGATCCATTATAGCAGAAGCAAGGCGCGGCAATAAGAATTAATACCGTAGAAGCGGTTGATTGCTAAATATGGGGTTAATCTGCGGTGTATGGCCGCTTTGCAATTAGGCCACATATGCCTCTTACATAACGGGATCTGTCGCACTGAGCGTGCTTAAAGGGTTAGAGTGAATATGATGAGCAGCAGCAAATGTGTTGATTGATTGTCTTAAGTTCTCTCTTGTGCGGGGTATTCCATCCCGCAGAGTTACTTAAAGCATACAGCTAGATTACTAATGCCTACCCTGCGACAGGATCTTATTTGTACGCCTCGAGCGTACAGTATATCACGTGACCTTATTTGTACGCTCGAGCGTACATGTATGAGGGGCCGTATTTCAACCTGCGCTTAGTCATCATTCATGAAATTCGCGCGCCCGGGCGCGCGATTGGTCTCATTCAACTTATAATAAAATTAAAGAAAATTATGATAAGAAAATTAAGATCATAGGCATATTTATGATGCTATTACATATTACATACAGAATTTTTATAATGTAATATGAATGAAATGTTAGGTTATTATAGAAAACGTAAAGAAATCTAAATGCGCATCCGGGCGCGCGTGTAGCGGGCGCCCTCCATGGAATGGATGGAAATGGATGCACGGACCATCCATTTCCACGCCGTGGATACGTGGACGGTGGACGTGGAATGGATCGCCAGCCTGTTGATCGGTTAGTTGTAGACCGATTAAAGTACTTTAGCCACTCAAGGCCCAGTTCGTTATTTGTCCAGCCATTTTGGCTCATTATCTGTTCTTCTAGATCAGATAGTTTGCGTGATTTCGGGATAGTGTCGCGCTGGGAAAGAATGCCTTGCTGCCGACGCCAAAGGGTTGTAAGGCTAACTTTGTAGATTTTTGCGGCGCGTCGGAGACTTGGTTTTGGGTCATTTTGAAGAGCTTAAATAGCAAGCAGGATATCAGCTTCTTTATTTAACTGTCACATATTGGGTGGTTGAGAATCAATTGATCAACTAGAAATGATGTAGGTTGAGGGATTTTTGTTCCACTCGCTTGTCTGTTTCACTCGCTTATCATGTAGGTTAAAATAGCTTAATGTATCTTATGCTCCTAGAGGGAACCTAAGCGGCCATATGGTTGCCAGCCAGAATATCCATTAAGTTAAATTAAAATCCCAACCCTTACACCCAAGAGATGGGTATTACTTGAAGCATCCATCCGATGCTCTGTCGCCCTTTATACAACAGCTATCGGCTTCGGAGTTAGGTTTCGGGTCTTGCAGAAGGTCGTAACAGGTTCGATAAAATTCGGGGCCATTGATTGCCACATCGGTCTTTTCACACTAGAATATCCAATAAGTTGCCGCACCTAATTGTTGACCGACGATATCATACCCATATATCCCCATTTTTGTAGATGGCTATAGTAAGTCAGCAAGTGCCACTCGTATAAACATAAAACCTCTTACATATCGCGCGGTGTTTACCACTGCCGCAGGCCTTGATCGTGGCACAGTCATTGGGGGTTCCCGTGCTAGGGTATTTCATACATCGGCACTGGTCCCAGTCTTCTGCCGAGGCAGTAGTTAAGTACCTAGAAGCTTAATTAGATATCGAGCAAATGGGGTTCGAATCTACTCTTTACAGCAAAACCATTGCAAGTGCGGGATTCATGGTTGGTAAAATGGGTTCCATAATAATCCTAATAGGGGAATTTGTGGGTCATATTATACAAATACGGGGGGCTGTACAAAAACTCCGTTGGCTGAGCAGCTCAACACACTCTGCCATTCTCTCCCGATTGAAGGTATCGCCAAAAAGATGGCGCCCACCCAAGCTAACGCTGCCTTCGTTTGGCGACAGTTTATCGACCTCGGCCGCTCTAACTCCAAGAAAAGCAAGCGATACAGATGCCGTCACTGCCAAAAAGATTTTGCAGCGACCTCTGTTGGGAGACCGAAAGAGCATCTCGCTGCGTGTGAGAATGGCAAGCCAAGCAGCGACAAGAGCGTCAAACTCAAGATAACGCTGGCTATCTTCCCTCCTACTCAGAAGCCATACAAAAGAAGATAACCGAGGTCGGAATTCAGCATATCTCGCAGGACGAGAGTCACAGTTATGCCTATGATGCCGCCGCTGCTGTAATCGCCGGTGGTCGGCCCTTCAGCCTCTTCGAGAGCCGCCGTTGGCGTTATTTCTTCACTCGCATTAAGCCTGGCTGGAAGCCTCCTAGCCGCGCCGCCATCACGAGAATTCTTCCCGACTTCTATCAGGAACTCTATGACGAGGTTTTCAAACGCATTACCAGCTTTGAATGGCTCAACATCATATTTGACGCTTCAGATAATGTCTCGGGTCACAGAATCGTTAATATCTCGGTACAGCTACCAGACGGCCCAGCCTTCTACTGGAAAACGTTTGACACGGGAGACGAACAGCACACAGCGGAGAATTGGGTGAAGCTGATATGGGGAGAAATGCAGCAACTGTGCGGCGGTGATCTCTCCAGAATCAATTCTATCTGTACAGATACCGAAAACACGATGCGCTCTGTACACGGCTTGCTAGGGAGATTCCCAGAGCTCTCACATATCAACTTCTCTCTATGCGATTCTCACGGCCTTCAGCTTCTAATTAAAGATATCCTTCTTCTTCCATTCTTTGAGGATCTCTGTAATAACGTCAGCACCCTTCTCAAGTTCTTCTCACGGTCTAAATTACAATTGCAAAGATTGAGAATGTGCCAACGCACAAGGTGGAACGGAGTAACTCGCGCGCTGATCAGAAGGTAACGGTAAATCGTTAGCTGTGACTGAGAAATCGATATACTAACTCGCTCGTTCCGAATAGCATAATTACACGCTGGGGTTCTCAGTACAATTCTTTCTTCTCCCTCCTCCGTTCTCGAGACCCTGCCAGAGACTGGTCTATTCGAAAAGACGTACGGGATGAGCTGCGATCTCAAGATTGCCCCGTTCTCCTGCCCGAAGCGGTTCGAATCATCAAAGACAACAGCTTCTGGCTAAAACTGGAGGCTGCGATCGCTGTGCTAAAACCCGTGAACGAATTTCAACACGCTTCCGAGGCTGATGGGGCGGGAATCGCACACGTTGTAAATCGCTGGCTGCAAATCAAAAGCAAATGGTCTGAGATGGGAGAGGCTGATCAGTTTCCTGATATTCCGTGGGACGACATTGACGCTATATTCAAAGCCCGGCTCGATAAGCAGACGTACGATATACATTGGATCGCCGATGCCCCTCCGGCCTGATACAACAGGTCCAAATTCGAAACTGCCGCCTAGCGTCTTTGCGCGCGTACAAGAGTATATGCAGAAACAGCTGAAAAACGACGACGAATATCACCGTGCCCTTTCCGAATTCACACACTTCCGAATGCGTACAGGCGGCCCAGACGGCTTGTTTAATAAGCACAGCGCTGTATACGATGATGGCTTCAAGCCAGCAATGGCGTGGCAGTGCCTCCTCAACCAGGGCTCGATTCTGGCTAGAGTAGCCGTGAAGGTAATGAACACGCTTGCGAACTCTGTGCCCTCAGAACGAAGTTTCTCTGCTATTAATTTCATACACACGAAAGCTCGAAATCGCCTTACGCCCATGCACGCTGACATGCAGGCTTTCATTTTTATGAACGACCGCGTATTAGATCGCCTTAAGGATCAGAAGTACGCCCATAAAAAGCGCTGGGCGGATCTTGAGGAGAAGGACTGGCTAGGACTCGAAGATTCATATCTCGAGTTATTTGTGAATGCGCAGGGCAAGAAGGTCTGGATGGATGGTGTGATGGCCTCCACCAGTGGAGATTTTGAGTGGGAGGGTGTATTACAGTCGACGGGTGATATATTGGGGGTTGGCACTGAGGTGGAATCAGAGGTTTGAGGCCAAAATGGCAGAAGACGAGGACCGTGAGAAGCCTACTAAGTTACCAGTATTACCTAAAAAGGAAGGGGGACATTTGTATGGTACATATTTGTACGTACAATAAGGTTGTACGTACGTACAGCGGCTAAAATACAGTACGTACGTACGTACGTGTACAAGAAATTGCATCACTAGAGGCAGTAGTTAAGTACCTAAAAGCTTAATTAGAAATCGAGCAAATGGGGTTCGAATCTACTCTTTACAGCAAAACCATTGCAAGTGCGGGATTCATGGTTGGTAACACGGGAAGGTAGCGTATTGAAGTTCAGGCTTCACGGAGATAACTATCGAGTCTTTCCGATATTTTCTGAACTGGGTCGTATCTACCGTATATCTAACCAACGGATCAGACGTGCGGCAAGGAGAAGTGTTTCCCTTTGTGAGGTAATATATGTTCGTCGCTTAGGATTAAACTCCAGCGATAGAGTAATAGTTGGGCAGAACGCAGGTTTCTCTTCCTTTAAGTACTTAAAGCACATTGATAATCCATATATTATTAATAACCCTGTTATAGTATACCGTGTGGTGCAATAAGTTTGAGGATCTTTGAAGGTCGTGTTCATCTGCCGATTTGATTTATCTGCCGGTCTTACAGTGGGATGCAAAAA
>NC_030991.1:3413037-3420910 GCF_000149955.1 Fusarium oxysporum f. sp. lycopersici 4287
TCAGGGGTAGCTTGTCAGGTCCTCAATACCTTATATTACACCTAAATCAGGGGGGTTACATAGTATCAAGTACCTAAGCTAAGCTAAGCTACTAACTAGAGAAGCTAGGGCCGATCAACGCGACTTTCACACCTGCGAATACTTTTTGCATCCCACTGTATGTACTAGTATTTAGGTTAAAGCGGCAGAACTACCTTTGACCTGTATTCTTTTAGTGTTTCGGCATATAGTTTAAGCTTTCATTCATATTACAGTGGGGAGCAATAATGTCAGATATTAAGGTGAATTGTGTCTCTTCATTCTGTCGCAATCGAAGGACTATTGAGACCTTATATCTTCGACTGGTTCCTTCTAGGACTTGAGTCCTAGAAAGTCCTAGATGAAAGTCCTACGATCTAAGTTTAGGACTCCAAACTTTAATCCTGAACCTTAATCCTGAAGTTGAGGGTGAACCCTCCAATATTCAACAAATAAGTTTGAGGATCTCTGAAGGTACCGAAGCAGCCCGTCTAGCCGGATTAGATCCTTGTTACATATCTGTCGGTCGTGTTCATCTGCCGATTTTATTTATCTGCCGGTCTTATGTACTAGTATTTAGGTTGAAGCGGCAGAACTACGGATACTTCAGTCTGGATTCAAAACTTACAGTGGGATGCAATAAGTTTGAATACCTTTTGAAGTACTGATACCCCCTGTCTAGCCTATTTGGAGTTCAGCCTGCTTCTAATCTGAGGAAGAAGCTCGATCTAGCCAATCAGTATATACTTATTCGCCGTGCAACAACTGATATGCAGGTGGTAGCTGTCTCAAAGAGGCTAGCGGCAAAAGAAGATACACGCTCGGTATTCAAACTTATTGCATCCTACTGTATTGCATCCCACTGTAATATGAATGAAAGCTTAAACTATATGCCGAAACACTAAAAGAATACAGTACAAGTCAAAGGTAGTTCTGCCGCTTTAACCTAAATACTAGTACATAAGACCGGCAGATAAATAAAATCGGCAGATGAACACGACCGACAGATATGTAACAAGGATCTAATCCGGCTAGACGGGCTGCTTCGGTACCTTCAAAGATCCTCAAACTTATTGCACCCCACTGTAGATATCTACCTGATATAGCTAGTCAGGCTTCTGACAGGGCTAGAGCGAAAAGGCAGATACTTCATCTTGGATTCAAACTTATTGCACACCACTGTACTTCGGCTTATAGTTTAAGCTTTTATTTTTACCACAGTAGGAGTAGTCGGCCTAGCCAGATCCGATTCTTATTATAAATCTGCCGAATTCTTCTGCCGGTCTTATATACTAGTATTTAAGTTCAAGCGGCAGAATTATCTTTAATAATACAACCGACAGGTATATGGTATAACGTGTTTGATAAGTGAGTGGGTCAGACAAGTAAGTGAGTCACTGCACTGTATAGTATTAAAAAACCTACCCTATAGTATCTTTTTACTCTAAATAAAATAGATAAAAATTTAAAAAAAACATCTTTAAGAAAAGTATAATTAACCTTATTATAAAATATTTTTTTAAGATTTTTAGCTATTTTATTTTATATAGTAAAGCTTAATTATACAGTATAAAATACAGTATAAATAGGTTTTAAGGTTTATAGCTATATAGAATTTTTCTAAAAATCTTAAAAAATCTATATGATATATTTTAAGACTTATATATAGGCTACTAAAATTACAGCCAATTTAGGCTTAGTTTGAAATTTTAAAGAACTTTTTAAACCCCGGATTTAAGGTGGAAATAAGATTGACCCACTCACTTGGATGACCCACTCACTTATCAAACACGTTAGTTAAACTTTATTTTTTAATAAACTTTAAAATGTACCCTGTAATAACAGAGAATGGAGCTTTTAAATTATGTTATAAGGGAATTAAACTCTATACTCTACCTGTACTAAAAGTAAAGCTTTTAAGAGAGATTTAAGCGGGGAAGTGGGCCTTATAAGACTAGAAACATATTTAATGTTAGACTCTCCCTCTATTCTCTCGTTCCCGGACATCCTTTCATACTGCGTCAAGAGTCCGGGTTTACCCACCCTTAGTTACGCCTCTTAAATAAGTCTTCGCGACCTTATAAACCCTCCTCAATACCATAAACGGCAACTATGCATCCCTCACGCATGCTTTTACTCCTCCCCCTAGCCGTCTCTGTGGCTACTACTCATATTAAGCAGAGGTATGTCTGATTCTCATGAATACGTCCGTCACACTTATCAGTACATCAAGGGACGACCAAGCCGCAACTATTGAAGAAGCTATTAATGAACCTCATTCTCTTGACGAGAGAGCCCTTGTTGAACGGTAAGTAGCTTGATATAGATTTTAGGGTTGGTCTAATTTAAATTACAGCGACACCCGTGGCATTTTACTCGCCTGCATAACGGGTGCTGGCACGGCGTTTCAGGCATATACAGGATGCTATCTCTCCGCATTTCGTAATGACCCCCGCACTCTGGCGGTAAGGGTGGACAGAACTTTTGGTGGAAGGACGTCGAACGTGCTTGTTACCTTGAGCGGGGGAGCGCTGGCACGGGCGGTAACTGAAGTGGTGCGAGTCTTGCCGGGTGGGGTGGTGCACATTTTTACACAAGGTGCAAGTACTGTCTCGTTTTCCAACAGTGGCACATAGGCAGTCCCATCCGGGTCAGGGTTAGCAGCTATGTCTAAGGATTTCAATAGGGGAAAAGCTGGGACTTGGTGAAAATTGCCTTCCCTTGAAAAAAAAAGAGACTCTTTTCCCTGTAGCTAGGTCAATCATGGGATGCACGTGATATTATATACATCATTCTATACCCCGTGTTGGAGGCGCTAGTCAAAGCCATCGGGTTAACTAAAATTGGCATTTTGAATTTCGCGGTCAGTAAGCTAGCCAATTTGGCTCTTAGTGTATTTCCCTCTGTCCAACCAGAATTTCGCGTTCACTTTACTAACCTAATCAGGATTTAGCTGTCAGTTCAGGGGAATCTCATTTCCTGATACCATCCTACGGAAAACATACCGTGCCGGTACCCACAACGACCCATCATCCCCACAATGCCGGGAACACCCAAGAAACGCGGGCGGCCCCGAAAATACGGCACGCCAAAGGACAAGGCTAAGCATGATGTCGTTACCAAGCGTGCTCGAAGACGGCTTCGGAAGCAAACAACGCACGACAGCATCAGGTTTCAAGTCTACATTTCTTCAGACAGAAGCATCGCCGGTTACACCCTCACAGGGCATCGAGTCGTATGAAACAAGTCTTTTGGGTGATCCCCCAGAGGCAGATAGCTCGTTAAATCGCGCCGAGTCACCCACTTTGTCAATTGACGCGGTCGCAGCCAGAGGTGAACAGCATACATGGGCAACCTGTATAACATGTTAAGAAATCCGTTAACATGTTAAACAGAACAAGATAAGAAAAAATACAGATTACAGGATAACAGGATAAGGAACACGCAAGGTTCCGATCAACTACACCGAAACCCACCGGTTGATCGATTGGTGTATTACTCATACACTTACATCAATCAACCTGAACCCTCGACGTGATCAATTACCCTACATTGGCGACCCTGGTTGATGTAGGTGTAGTGGATCAACTCTCCCCTGTAAAAATTCTTTCTTGGCACGCACTGTTAGTGCACTGTTAGGAGCGGGATTTTCTACGGGCTACTCGGCCACACAATACTGCGGGGACGCCATCGGCTCCCTAACAGCAGTTTTCAGAGAAGGAATTTTGGAGAGTTCACCTTCTCTGACAACACCTTTGTCGGATCTAATGGCGGCACCTCAGAACCAGAACGCCTTAGATATCGGAGGACGGTGCCCGTGGCATCGGTAGCGACATCCTCCCGATCAACGACGCCGATTGCGATGGGTTTTTCCCCTTTGAAGGCAAGCCGCACCGCCGGCCTCTGATTCCTTCCCAAGGTTTTTCCCTGCCGCCACGACAGTCGACTACGAGCTACAACTTGGTTACTGGAGATTGTGGACTGCGTCAGCAGATGTAGTGATGCGTGAGAGAATTCTGGTCGGAGGAAAAAGCTCGACAGTAGATTGCCCCCGAACCCGCTGACGGGTGACGGGCTTGAGAAATACAGCACCTTTTGTGCCATTGGTATGCTGGATGGTGAAGGAAGCGGGGTTTCCCTGTACCTAGCTAGCTCAGCACGTCTTTTGCTCCAGTAGGAGATCTGGCTTCGTTACAGCCACCCAGACGAAAAATATACAAACAAACAAACAAACAAACAAAATAGGTGTAGTGGATTTTTGCAGCGGTGGACTTTTAGTGGGACAAGGTATCCAGTTTTGGACATCTGGATCCACCCTGTTAGGAGGTACTGTCTTTTGTGAGGGCAGGGCCACACAGACTTTAGTATTTCCTAACTTATTTTCGGACCCCCAGTAGTTATAGAGGATATCCTGGGGTAATTTCCCGTACAGGTCCAAATTTTCATCGATCTGTTTGACGCATTCACACCTCCCGTAATGACCGATCCTTTAGAAGACAAAGTCGTTGAGACCTCTCCACCAATTCTTTCACCATCAACGTTACTAGCTGATGCCCAACAGCTACAGGAAGAACGTCTGTTTCGTCATTTCCGCGGCTGGCTCTTCTCCGAGCGCGCAAAGGACACCTCCTCCTGGACTTGGGACTACGGGTATGATATCCAGCGGGCTCATGAGCGAAGATGGGTATGCAAACTCTGCATTCACCAACGAGTCCCCCAGCCGAAGAACTTCACGCATACTGGTCTTCAAAATGCCAGCAAACATCTGTTCAAAGAACATCATATTCGGGCGCCAGAGGGCAAGACGAAGTCTTCGACGCAGTTGAAAGCGGAAAGCGTCGAGAAGCAGCACCGCTCAATAGCTGATACCTTGACGCTCGATCCGGAAAAGCCGCGGGAGCAGGCCATGGCGAACTCCTTCGTCAAGAACTTTGACAGGGACCATTTTCAACGGATGGTGATGCAATGGATCGTTAAGAGTAATCTTTCCTTTCTCACGGTCGAAGACGAGGATCTCCGAGCCATATTCGATTATCTTAGTCCATCAGTGTCAATACGTGGTGGCCACTTATCTGCAGATACCCTCAGGACCAGGATTATCACTAGGGATGGATTTAATACCGTATCATTAAATAAAATGCGCTTTTTGTATTAAATATTTAAAACAGGCGCGTTTTATATGTATTATATTCCATTCCCTATTAGGATTAGCTCCTTCCAGAACTGGCTTAGTGTATAGGATCATTATAACCTTAATCCCTGTTCCGACCTCCTTTTCTCCACAGCCTTCAACAGCCTATCGCTGTATCCCCTGAAACTTCCCAATCTGACTTCCCACTACCTTCAGACCCTTCGTGCTTCTTCTACAATGCCTCGAACCTCTGGAAGGCCAGCCGACCACCAGGTCCACCGAGAATTTATCACGATTTCCTCGGACGCTAGCTCAGGGTTCAAGAACTCACGAGTCAAGTGCAAGCACTGTGGCCACGAGACAGCCAAAGGCACTACTCGTCAGAAGAAGCACTTACTTCGCCATTGCCCCAATTACAGAGGGCAGCAACAGTCTGAGCAGTCTCAACTTACTCAGCACTTTCCTGTGGTAGACAAGACTTTTAAGCAGATGCTTGATGAGCTTGCTGCTAGAGCAATTTTCGCTGATGGCCGTCCATTTAACCTATTCGAGTCCAAACGAATGCGAATTCTGTTGAACAAGCTGAATACTGCTTGGCAACCACCGTCTCGTCGCCGAGTGCAGCGGCTGCTAGCCCCGACCTATTCTGAGTACCGCAACCAAGTCCAAGATATCCTCGACCAGACAGAACGTATCAACGTGATCTTTGACGGCTCAGACAATATCACGAGTCATCGAATTATCAATATCTCGATACAGGTGGCAAATGGTCTGGCGTTCTATTGGAAGACGTTTGATACGGGACAGATTCAACACACGGCTGAGCACTACATCGATCTTTTGTATCCTGAGCTGGAGATAATTTGCAAGGGTAACTTCTTGCGCATTAACTCGTTTTTGCACAGATACGGATAGTGTGATGAGGAAAGCTCATGTGCATTTGGCTGCAAGAAAGGAATTCCAACATTGCTTCTTTTCGCTCTGCGATTCACATGGGCTACAGCTACTCATCAAGGACATCCTAGAGCAGCCGTTCTTTGAGGAGGCATTCAAAAGCGCTACATTAATTGTCACCTTCTTCAAGAAGTCGAAACTGCAGTTGGCTCGATTGAGAGAAGCACAAAAGGCAGCTTGGGGCCACCATAAGGCGTTTTTATCTGCGTGCGTCTTTCAGTTTTTCTGACTCTTAGCTCTAACTAACCGCTCGCTTTAGCGCAATCACACGCTGGGGCAGTCAATTCAATGCTTTATGGTCAGTTTTACACTGTAAAGAACCTCTCCAAACATACGCTCGCCGCCCTGACGTGAGGGCAGAGCTAGCCTCCGGGTCTCTCGAGCTTCTTCCGAGGGTGCTGGAGTCTGTCAATAACCCTCACTTCTGGATACGCCTAGAGACTGTTTTGGCTATAATTAAGCCTGTTAGCAGTCGTCAGCATGCCTCAGAAGCCGATCGGGCTCACATCGGCCATGTGATTCCTCGTTGGCTGGAGATTAAAGCAGAATGGAAAGCACTTGACGATTCTCAGCAACATAAAGACGTGAATTTCAGCGAGCTGTATTCAGTATGGTTAAACCGTATGGATAAACAGACATATGATATTCATTATGCAGGATTTGCATTAAGGCCTGACACAGTCGGGACTAAGCTTGAAGAACAGCTGATGATGAAAGTGCTTCAGTTCTTTAAGTCAGCAGTCAATCCTGCTGACCACCTTCATATTGTTCGAGAATTTAACCACTTCCGAGCACAATCGGGGGGCCAGTTTGCTGCCGGGGGCTTGGTCTATTCAAAAGAATGGACGCCATTAGATGCTTGGATGCTTCTTGATAACCAGGGCAGCAAGCTGGCTGCACTTGCAGTCCGAATCTTTGGAACCATAGCCAATTCAGTTCCCTCAGAGAGATCATTCTCGGCGGTTAACTTCCTCCACAGCAAGGCACGCAACAGGCTCACACCAGCCAACGCTGACAAGTTGGCCTTCATCTACATGAACGAACGGGTGCTAGAGAGGATAACGCAGTCTCAGAATCAACCTCTTGGTCATCGCGATGAGGTTGATTCTACAGTGGTTAGCTGGGAAGATTTGACAGAAGACGGTTGGCTTACTCTCGAAGATACGTATATGGAAATCCATTGCGCATCAAGTCTGGAAGTTGACGCTGTTATCGGCGAGTTCACTCACCAACCCGCCTCCGACGGAGAGGAGACGATTGTGGAAAAATTTGAGGTCCAAGATGGGTCAGAGAGTGAAGGAACGGGGGGGAATTGACCTAATTTGGTTTGGTTATCTGTAGTATATGACTGTTGGGCGGCTTCATACATGGTAGCAATATTGCAATAAAAAACGCGTTTTTTATTCGGAATAAAATACAGTTTCATTATAATAAAAAACAGTTTAATACACACTTGTATTAAACACGTGCCCATCCCTATAACACGAAATGGGTGATGAAGGCGAAGCAGATGGTCCGAGAAGTGTGGGAATCGAACTATCGTCACCTGCAGGTGGTCCGGAGTCCCGTGGACGACGAACCAGTTGCGAAGCGGCAGCGAAAGTACTACAACCCTTTTCAAGCGTACTGTGAGCGCACGCGGCCGGTTCTCGGATACGGTTTGGTGAAAGAGGAAGCGACTTTGTCTGACGACATCAATGAAGATACTAACGAGCTCGAATTATGGCAGTCGTCATGGGAGGATGGAGATAACGATGTTAGAGATCCAAT
>NC_030991.1:3421226-3451571 GCF_000149955.1 Fusarium oxysporum f. sp. lycopersici 4287
GGGCGGATGGTGACGCCACT
Organism: Fusarium oxysporum f. sp. lycopersici 4287; assembly: GCF_000149955.1. Lineage (NCBI taxonomy): Eukaryota > Fungi > Ascomycota > Sordariomycetes > Hypocreales > Nectriaceae > Fusarium > Fusarium oxysporum. The sequence goes on from NC_030991.1 coordinate 3,421,247, forward strand.
ACGAAATCGACTGGACGCGGACATTATAGGAATGTGTCAAGTGCTGCGATCGTGGTTACGGGCTGGGGTGATTGACGACCTCGACGTGTCACTACTTCCTACCGAGAATGGTAGTGGTGATAGGGCGGAAGAAGGATCCTAGGTAGAGGTGGGATGTGAAGAAAAGGGGATGGGAGAGTGGGAGTGAAATAGCTCGGCTTGGAGATCAACGACTTCAACCAGTGTCCATTCAACTCAATTTGATGGATAGTTGATCAACGCCACTGGAGAGAGTGGTTGACCAGATCAACTCACCGCCACCGAGCCATTCAGTTGATTGAATTGAGTGGTGCACACCCTTGCGCGGGACTGAGAGCCTTTGAGGACGGCCTTCCTCTTCGGATCGCTACTGCCGATAACCAAGGAATCCAAGCCTAGATTCTGGAATGGATTATTGAATTTTATGATAAAGACGTTATATAACCACAAATCCCGCTTTGGTACCGCCCTCGTCAATGTTAACTGTGTGCTCAGGCTTGATCCAGCTATACTCGCGCTCTTGGATATCGAATTGCTAATTAATAGCCATTGGGGTAAAAGAATTGAATCTTGAGGCCTCCTGGTGATTCCCTATCTTCATGTTGATAACTGAATGACGTTTCATGAGCCTGGCTATCTAGTGCGCACTAATAGCCCTTTCCCCGTCCTCGCCGTCTTAAGAGCGCAGCGACAGTGGTGCGAACTTGGCTGTGAGAAGGATCATAGCCCAAGGCGTCTTTCCGAAGTATCCAGGTAACTAATCTGGGTTCCTGAGACTTGGATAATATCTGGGCAGGATGGGTGACCTCAGACTTTGATGGTATACCTCTTAATCAGCCCCAAAGAGTCGGCTAAGGGATGTCATGCTTCTGGGCGGCTTGGCTATGAGAGAGGCCGTTATCTGTGATATCTAATATTTTTTTTAATAATGCCATCCTATGTATAAGTCGCTCGAGGCATTTACAAGGCGATTACGGAAGGCTGGTGTAGATAAAAGTCCTCTAAGTTTTGGGGAGGACTGTTCGTGGAGGAGGCATTGATAGAAATTTTATATTAGTACTATGCGCCCAAACCGCTTATATACTGTAAAAAGAAGTAGCATAATGCGAAACAGCATGAAACTCTCAATAAGACACAGCTTGTTTTATGTGAATAAGTTCAATTTTGGCCATGCATCGTGCGAGTGAAATTGAGCATTTTGTATGGGGAAACTTTTTTTTTTGCTTATCGATAGAGGGGTCTTATCGGTGGAGGGGTATCGCATGGTATCCCTTGGGAGCCCAAGCGTCATAGGTGGTAAGATGAGGGAAAGGATGCTGACGGGTGACCATATTTATAGGTGTAAGTCCATGGCAATCCCTCCTGGAGCGTCGCAAAGTGCAAATATAGAAGGCCATGGGTAGTTGTGCCTGTTGAAAAGTGGAACCATTGGTTGAAGCCGAGGTTGGAAACAGAGGCCTCTAATTAGCTCAAATTGACTCTCCCAACCCCCAGCTAGCTGCTCCAATGACAGAAGTTCAGAGGTTCAGGGTTCAGGTGCAGAATGAGGTTTGGTGGCGCATCGGACCTGTCCGTTGCCGCTTAGAACGCGACCTTTTAGGAAGCGAACGTCCCCCACTATGAACCGCGGGATCCGGCTCTTACTTTGTGCTCCATTGTTTAAGGTTTGTCGGTGTTAAAACCCGAGTTGGTTTGCCTAACCCCCTTCACCGACCCTCTCGGAAGCGGCAATCCATCTCACCCATAACCGCTTGCAGCACTTTGGCGAAAGTGACTAGGATCCCTGGAAAGATGCCCGGAAAGAACCGTCTCAATACACCACAGTATAGTTGCTTCTCTTAGAGGAACGGTCGCTAATAACTCTAGCTCACTGACTATTGATAAAACTGCTTTACAGTAAGCCTTACCGGCGTGATCTATCTATCACTTAGGAACTATAATCGCCATACTTTTCTCTTCGCTTTAGACCTTCTATATATCGCATTGAGCTTTAAAGGTATCCTGGGTACCTGGTCATATTAGCAAGATCGGCATATCGGCAAGACCGGGCATACCGGCAAGACCTGCAACTATGTTAAGTTATAGGCAAGCATTCAGGTTTTCGGCTGCATTAGAGCCGCAAATAACATGTCTTATATATACAGTTCAAATATTTACTATAATGCCTCTGTAGTTGCCTATAGCAAACTTCTAGCTTAACGACTTGTAACAGGTAGTGTTTCCTAAGGAATAACTGAGTTTACATGAGGAGTGTGTGGGATTGTAAGTCATGTATGAGACACTAATTCCTTCTCTGTCTTAATGATTAAGGATTGTCTCAGAACCTTTAAGGCTTACATTTAAGTCTTAAACGTTAAACTTGGCCTGCATTCATCAAGTCTCTGCCTAAACGCATCCACCTTCCTTATTTGGTGTTCCGTATTCTAGTCTCATTCCTGGCTAATCAATAATGGGATTAACGTTAAAGGTTAAACTCTATTGCCCCTGAACCCTGGCCAACGGTGCTGTCTTGTGACCCGACTAGAAGGAAGGTGATGAAATGTCGGACCGAGAGATCCAGGGCCACCTTCGAAGGTTTCAAGTTCGTTGCACACACAGTGGGATGCAAAAAGTATTCGCAGGTGTGTAGGTAGGTTTGTTGCTCGGAAGCTAGTTAGGGGTAGCTTGTCAGGTCCTCAGTACCCTATATTACACCGAGACCAGCGGGATAACCTAGTCTCAAGTACATAAGCTAAGGTAAGCTACTAACTAGCGCAGCTAACACAACTTACACACCTGCGAATACTTTTTGCCCCCCCCCCCCCCCAACTGTACAACAGCAACATAGATCTAAACAGAAAAAAAGCGTTTCTATGTTATTAATGCATGTAAACAAGCAGTTAGAATATACAAGACGAGGAATTCTGATTGTGGTCTTAAAAACCTAGTGCTGATTCGCCCTGGAGTGCAGGCCAGTGTGAGGCCACCACAACGCCTCGTATTCAATATCATTGAACACTTGCCGCCCAAATTACCGAACCGTGCCTCGGCAGCAAAGGTCAAAGTTTTGCTAAAAGAAACTATGTAGGGCAGCCGGGCCGTCCGTTCCGTCTATCCGTTCTCGGCCTCGGGTGGCCGCGTCGTAACTCTGTCCGGCCGTGCCGTTTTGAATCCTCAATATGCCCAACAGTCCTTCGATTCCGGTCCTCAACTCTATCGCGACGTTCCTGAATTGCACGCTGTACCTCCTCCCTCTCACAAGCGTCCTAAATGGATTTCACAAACTTCGACGATTTTGCGTTTGCTTACTATGGTCTTCCTGTCCGGGCTTCTCTCGTTTCCCTAGTAGATCACACCCACACGTTCCAATCTCCCACTGCGCTTCCCCAGCACCAGGCCATTTCTGGCCTTGCACATAGCGGTCTGCCGTTCGGCACCTTGCCTACGGGCAACCGCAACCAGAGCATGGAAGGCTCCAAGGCCCACCCAGATCGGACATCTCCCGCATCCGAGGCCCCCGAAGACCCGACTACCGATGAGTTTGGTTTGGCTTCCCGTAGCCGTGCGGGTGGCATAGATCCAGGTGGTAAACCTAAGGAGGATAAAGCCGATGCCACACCTGCGTGGAGTGAACTTAAGACAAAGGCTGGTAAGGAAAGAAAACGCCTCCCGCTTGCTTGCGTTGCATGTCGCCGAAAGAAGAGCCGTTGCTCAGGCGAGAAACCCGCCTGCGAGCACTGTCTACGCTCATATATCCCATGTGTCTATAAGGTTACGACTCGGAAAGCTGCGCCTCGGACAAATTGCATGGCTATGCTCGATAAGCGACCGAAGCGCATGGAAGAACGCGTCATCGAGGCCATATCCAAATCGGATCAGGAAGTCGCGTCATCCGTAACTCGCCCCGTGGTCAAACCGGCGATACCAGGAACTGTACCTTCCAGTCAGCCAACCAAGAAGCGCGGCGCCGAGGAAGCATTCGGGCCTGATCTGGAAGCTTGGGCGAAGGCGCCTTCGGAGCCAAAGACTGAGGGCGATGATGGGTCCAGTAGCTTACAAGTCCAGGAAGGGGAGGAGAATAAGCTGCAACACGAAGGCACCGACGCACTCCCCTCCAAGGAGATACAGGAGCATCTGGCAGAGGTGTTTTTCGACAACATCTATGGTCAATCTTACCATCTTCTACACAAGCCAAGCTATATGCGAAAGCTAAAGTGAGTTCTTTTTGGGTTGAATCTCACGTATCCTGCTGACTGTCAACAGAAATGGCACACTACCTCCGGTGCTTGTTCTCACAGTGTGCGCTGTAGCTGCTCGTTTTACCTCAAGCCCTCTAGTGAGTTCTTCAGGGCCTGAATTCTTACGCGGTGAAGAATGGGCATCACACGCTCGAGATATTTGCACCAGACGATACGAATGGCCAAACCTCACCATCCTGACATGTCTTCTCATTTTGGGCCTTCATGAATTTGGAACGTGCCAGGGCGGCCGTAGCTGGGCCCTGGGTGGACAAGCTATCCGAATGGCTTTCGCTCTCCAGTTACATAAAGACTTGGAATACGATCCCTTGGACCGTAATGGCACCAAAACACAGCTCAGCTTCATTGATCGAGAGATTCGGCGACGCATAATGTGGGCCTGCTTTCTCATGGATCGCTTCAACTCTTCTGGGACAGATCGACCCATGTTCGTCAGGGAGGATACAATTCAGATTCCTCTGCCGGTAAAGGAAAAGTATTTCCAATTCGGCCTGCCTGCGCCCACCGAGATGTTGGATGGTCGAGTACCTCATCCGCCGTCGCCCAACGACGGACAAATCGCTGATGTACGAGAGAACATGGGAGTTGCGGCTTTCCTGATTCGAGCCATTACCTTATGGGGACGGATCACCACCTACCTGAGCCAAGGGTGTAAGGATCTAGACCCCAATCCATTATGGGAAGACGAGTCTCACCACATGAAGCATCTCAATGATGCTGTAAACCTTGAAGCTAGTCTGCCCTTGTCACTTAAGTACTCTGCAGAGAACCTCGAGGTCCACAAGACAGAGAACACGCCAAGCCAGTTTCTTTTCATGCATATCTGCCTGCAGCATAACATTCTCTTAGTGAGTCGAGCTGCTATGTCAGCACGAAAGCAACATGGTGTACATGATGATTTCTTCTTTGAAGCAAGCAAGAGGACCTTCAACGCTGCGAACCGAATATCCGAGCTCCTTCGTGAGGCTGAACAGTCGGGATGCTTTGTTTCGGCTCCGTTTGCTGGATACTGCGCCTTTTCCTCGGCAACAGTTCACAGCGTGGGTATTATCTCCCGCAATCCATCCATGAAGCTAGCAGCCCAGGCCAATTTGACCACCAATGTCAAGTATCTTCACAAAATGAAGAAGTATTGGGGCATGTTTCACTGGATGGTGGAGAACGTTCGCACTCAGTATCAAAATGTCTTGGACGCTATGAGAGCTGGTGCGAATGTCGAAGAACGAGCCACACAGCTTTCTTTCCTTCAATACGGAGACTGGTTTAACCGTTACCCTCGCGGTCTTTCTCACGCTGAGTTTATGGACCCTGCCACTCACAAACGAAAGGATTCAGGAGCAGACGGCGTCCTCGAAGCGAATCCCGAACTGCGATCAGTGGAGGAATACTTCACGCTTCCAACACCGCAAAGGGTTGAGAATAAGGATACTATCAGCGCGGCAGCGCCGAAACGAAAGCAAAACGCCAAGAAACAGACTGACATGCCAGCACAGTCTGACCGGAATCTCGATTGGTTGCAGAGTACAGATGCAGACGCAGTCTCCCAGGAACGCAAGCTCTCAGGTGGTTTGGGATTGCAAATTACAGGTTCAGCAGGCTTCAACCCTCTCACAGCATCAAACCAGCAGAGCCCGGATTTTAGCACCACCATGTTACCTATGAGCCCGGTTAATATGACTTCATTTGCTCACCATGCACATACGCCCACCTTTTTCCCACCGCAGCCGTTTGCAATGAACTTTGGGCAGGGCTCGAATGGGAACATCGACCCGCTTGATCGTCAATTTATCTATGGCGGATACTCAATGGATGCTAGTACCAGTCTGGGTGATGGCCATACTTGGGCATTGTAGAGGGAGCTCTACCCACTCTACCCGGTTGGGTAGAGGAGGTATCTCTTCTACTCTACCCGGGTAGAGTGGCTGGGGTGATCCGGTGAGCTTTATGCAGGTCGGTCAGCTGCTGGGTATCATGTGAACAATATTGAACGGGACAAGTGCATGCTTTCGGAGATGATCTGCTGCGGAAGACGTGGCTTGCACCAAGAACTCCGCTGCGCCTTTCATGTCACATCGATTGCAGCACCAGATATGGCCAATCGGTTGATCTTGATAGTTCAGTTCGACAAGGAAGGTCCCGTGCGACCTAATCCAGCTCTTCCTGCCCTTTGCACCTTTTCGAGCCAGCGAATCTTCTTGGACGAAGCGACAGTTCTTCCAGGTGATCTTGGGCAGTTCTTCAATAATCGGGTTAGGAGGTAAAGCTGCAACGACTGCCTTTTCCAACTGCTTGGCAACCGTCTTCGGCTGAGACAATCGTATGTATGTATGTGTATTTTTCGTCCGGGGGGCCGTAGGCCCCGAAAAGTCTCCTACTGGAGCACAGGACGTGCTGGGCTAAACTATCTAAACTCGCTGCCGTGCTGATCCTCGCTCAGGTCATCTGCAAGGCCTTTGCGTCGGAGCCGTTATACATGCTCGAGCTTTTTCTCTACTCATTCCCCCAAAAGGCACCTTTCTACCCGCAGCTAGCCTTACAGTAGTTGTCGGTGAAGCACGTCCCATTGGACATCAATACAGTTGATCTTAGCAGAGCTTCCCTCCAGCAGCGTCTCCCATCTAGTTCATCCAGCATATCATCGGCACAAAGGCGCATTTACTTTCAAGAGGTCATCCCGTCAGCGGGATCTATTCCTCTCCAGCCTAGAATTCTCTTGCACAGATAGATCAAGTGGCTTTCCATACCCTGAGGCAGGAAGTCCATGAACCCCTAAGATCTCCAGTAGCTGCAACCCTAGAACCGTGCATCCTTGGGGAAAACCCTTGCAGGAGAAAACCCCAAGGCGGCTAGAACGCTGCTCTGTGGACGAGGTAGTCGCCTCATTCCACGGTCTCCAGGTAAGCTCTGTACCGTTTCGACCCAGCGGTTTTGTCTAGTGGTCTCAGCCAGTGCGACAGATTGTCGAAGCCAGGTTGTGTTCCAGGCAGCAGCCGAGGCTGCAAAGAGGGCAGCGAGCCATGTAGGGCAGCCGAAGCTGCAGAAGTCGGTCGTACGGGAAGTCGAGGGGCACAGAGGCCGGAATGTCGCAGGCTCGCGAAGCTGAAATGTCGAGGTATGAAGAAGCCAGAAATGCCACATATAAAATAGAGCCCGGAGGCGATGCCAAGAGCTCGCGAAACTCAGTGTCGTTGAGGACACTCATCACGAAGAAAGGTCAACTCTCTGAATCCCTTTCTTCCAGCGACTGTTAGGGTCCCGCTAGTCCCGCAGCTGCTTTTGTTGCCATTTTGGCCTGTAAAAATTTTCTGCCCTAGCAGAACGCTAACAGCGGGTGCCAAGGCAAAATATTTCACAGGAGAGAGTTGTGGGCTTGGTTTTACCATAAAAGATTGGCGAAGTAGGGTGATGGCAGGAAGCCTTTGAGTTGATAGACCTGACAGCTGATGCTGGCATCGCGCGCCTTACCTCGATGGCAGGAAGCCAAAGGAAGCGCTGGAAGCGTTGAGAAGAAGCTGAGATCGGTGTTTGTGTTATTAGGGTCCGACCGGCGGTGTAGGCTGAGGGGGGTTCTTTATATATGGAATGTATGTATGGATGCACATTCGGCCAGGTGGAATCGACATCGATTGCGCGGTGGCGCCAAGTTGGTATCGAAGCACAGCTCAGTTGGTAACCAGGCTGGGGTATCAAATACCGGTATGCTTCTGCACCGAGTAAGCGATCGTACTCTCTGTTAAACTTCACGACTCCATCATCGATGCCCAATGCTCTGTCATTTTGTGGAGGTCCGATAACTTGCGCCCCAGAGAACCGCATTAATATTTTCGTTCGCCTCTAAGATATTGGAGCCCTCCTGCTTCCAAAGAAGTGCCTGTTCCTGTTGGAGGTCTAGAAATGGTGGCAATGGCCCGCATCATGCGCATCGTCCCTTTGGGCTTTGTCAGTTAGGACTCTGAGTTTGTTTTGTTCTTGATGCGAAGCACGCCAGCCCGGAACTGGGCCAACTGTTGACTACTTTTCTCAAAGGCCTGAAGAAGGGCCTACTGACATCAGCCCCGTTGCCTGCGCATCAGGTTAGCCAAGAAGTCATCCTACTCCTAGCATGTACGATGAGCTGCTAGAAATAGCCACCCACCTTTCAAAAACACGCACTCTCGGCGAAACAATATAGGGTCCCATTCGCGATGTGCTTTTGTTGGAAGTACCAAGGTTTCCCCTCACATCATGATCAAAGTTAATTCAGCCGAAGGCTGACTCTACATTAATTCATAAGTTTTCCCGAGTAATGAGGGTTTGGTGCAGACAGGGATAAATAAGTTTCTCGGAATCTGATTGGTCCAGATTTTGTATGGCCAGCCGCGAAAGAACGCGCAACTGGCTGATGGCACCAAAAGAGTGGGGCCAATCGGTGCTGGCCCCTGAAAGGCTCACGCGGAGTGCCGGCAGCTTGCGTCCATTTGGAATTGTTTGTTTACTCAGTACTGTGCCAGTACCACGCGTTCAATTCATCTCCCCAATTCGACAGGTCTCGATATGGCCTCGTTGATTGAGTAATGGATATCGGTCTCAACCCCGAAGAGCTCTCTACTGATTTACTCTTCGTTGTTTGTGCTCGTTGTGGGGAGGAGAGACCGGAGAGTGCCTTCAGAGCAAAGAGGCAGTCTGCTGGGCAAACTAAGCAATGCATAGACTGCCGTAACCAGCGCGTTTCTCATGTAAGTTCTGCCTTCCTCGTCTATAAGTCTCTTAACCCTCATCAAATGAAGCATTCTAGATCCAAAGTCGTGCTCCAGACGCTGCGGAACATTGCACTTCGTCCATCCTCACCTGGCAGACCTGCCACGAAGAGAACCGAAGGAGATGCTGGCCTATCGCCTCCCAACGAGAGATCCGGAACCCAGCCTACATCGCCAGAGAAGCTACGGCAACTTCATACAGCTAGGAGTTTATTCGGAGAGTCAATTAGCCAGCCGCACGTAGGGATAGGGACGCCAATTCCACCAACCCAACAAAGCTCGCGGCTCTTCCGGGCTCTAGCTCCGTCACCGCCTGTGCAGCCAACGACCCATCCACTCGTCTCACATTCTGATCCATCTACTCTTCGAAGCAGCACACCTGGTGTGGATTACCCTTACTTGGCCACCAGGTTCCACAAGGGGGGGAAGGACTCGCAAGATGATTCCTTGAAGGCTGGGGCGAGGGCCAAGCTGGCTGTTATCCAGCGCGACCATCGTTCACGACGCCGTGCAGGGGAGACTGTGTCACTGACTCCCACAATATCTCAACTTGGCTTCTTGGAAGATTTTGAGGGTCCTGGAGAAGGTATCCTTGTTCTGTGGCCCCCAGTAGTTTGTTCAGGCTAACCACGGAACGTAGATGGGAGTCAAGATCAACTACGACCGAGTGGGTTTCTAGATGGGGATGGGATAATCAAGGAAGGGGATGACAGGGGACAGTTCTCTGAATCTGATATTGACGCCGATGACTATTTCAACTTGCTGCTTTCACCTGATCGACCACGGAGGTACCTCAAACAATTAGGGGTAGAGTCTGATTCCGATCTAGGGGACGAAGACGAGAACGACGATAATGATTGCGTGGATGGAAGCCCTCTTCGCCATCGCTTGCGGCAGCCTTCCGCACAGCTAAGGCGTGGTCGCCGTGGTCCTGCCCCTGGTACAGGAGGGCGGCCAAGAAAATCTCGAAGGCAAACTCGATCGTCGATGCCGCCACGGCGTATTCGGAGTCCAGTGATAATTCCACCTGAAGAATCGGCGGTCTTTCATGCGCAAGATCCGGTGTGGAATGGCGACCTTGAGGCTTGCGCCTTGACTGGTCGCGATAAGGCAATCCTCCGCGAGTTCTGGACAAAGCTGGACAATGACCAAATGCAGTTTTGCGGTCGATGCCGGGAGTGTTGGTTCCAGATGAAGATCGATTGCGATGGCATTTGTGCGCGTTGTTATCGAAAAGATGAGAAACGCCACCCCGACGAGCCGTACTTCTTCTCTGCGGATAATCAGCTCGACTTTGGCCCTGTACCGGCCCGGTTGCCCCAGCTTACGCCTACCGAAGAGTCTTTGATTGCTCGTGTTCACGTCCACGTGAACATTATGCTTGTGCGAGGGCAGCAGTACAAGTATCGGGGCACGTAGTTCACTTTCTCCGTGAGGTTGGCTTAGTGTACAACCAGCTCCCGCTTCTGCCGCAGGAGTTGAACATTGTATTACTACGTCCTGCCAATACGTCGTCCCACGCAATTCTTAGTCGGCAATTCACCCGCCAGTTCCGTGTCCGCCGCCAGCCGGTTGTCATATGGCTAGACTACCTCCGGCGCCATCATCCTGGGTATCGATGCGTCGTCATCGACGAAGAGAGGCTAAATCAATTGCCCCAAGATGGCAATGTCCTGGATGCCATCCCCCAGAGTCAGGTGGAGGCTGCGGATGTTGGACCCGAGGAAGATCAGGAGGCAGAGCCTGACCTGGAGGACGAGGCTGCAGTGCCAGACATGTTGGCAAAGGACACGGAGCTCGATGCTCTGCGGTCTATTCTCGCCGGAGAGTCGGAAGCTGATTCAGAGCTTTCCACAAGCTTCCAGGCGCAGGCGCAACACGAGCTGCAGCTCCCGAATATACGACACACACCCATTAATGAGTTCAATCGCTCTCATGCCCTACTCTCCTTGGCGTTTCCCTGCCTCTTTCCTGACGGTAGAGCCGACTTTGTTGAACCTCGATTGCGCTCCATTGATTACAAGGATTACGTCGAGCACGCGATGCGCTGGCACGACGGGCGTTTTGCACGCCACCCGACCTTCCGCTTCGTCGCCTTCAACACGCTAATGCGGTCACAAGCACGTTCGCGGTCCAGATTCTTCGTGAAGCAACATGATGGGAGACAGCAGCCGCTGACGCGAGAGCAACTTATTCAGGCGCTGGAACACAGCGAGGACCCCGAGGCGCAGGCGCTGATCAACTCGATCACAAGGCATGCGGTGTCTATTCGCGGTACGCGTCCATTCTGGAACAAAAAGAGGCAGGACCTCGAGGCCTATGCCTATAACCTTGGTTGTCCTGGTGCATTCATCACGTTTAGCCCGGCAGATTTACACTGGCGGAGTCTCTACCAGCACATGCCCCAGTATGACGACTGGCTAGCCGCCAGACCTGCGTATATCGATATCCACCGAAATTCTGGCCCTTATATCGATATCCAGATAAGTGGGAGAAATTATCTGGATATCGATATATCCAGGTAGATATCCATACAGCCACATAGCCGCTTTAGCAAGGTTGATATCCAGATAAACCACATATAATTCTTGTAGGCTAGAAGAAAGAACAAGAAAGTACCCTAATCTAGAAAGTCCTCTGCCTCTGTTTCAACGCTAAATTCAACAGCAACGCTGGAAATAACGCCCCTGCCACCGTGAGACTTGGGTACAATGATACCCTCGCGCATCCAGTTGCCCACACACTCAACCTTCGCCAGGTTCTCGCAGGTCATGCTCTCTCTATCCCATGATAGCGTACGCCGCGCCGATGAGAAGTGAGACTCAACATCAGATGATTCAGGAGGGATTGAGAGGATATCAATTGCCATGCGGGATAACCGCGGATATGCTTTCCTTTGATCTCGATGTAGCCACCACTGGAGAGGAGAGCCAGTTATTCGGGTCGGTGGTGCATCAATAAAGGTTTCGAAGTCATCGGCGTCGTCTAAGATAGGACCAGTAACAGCAATATCGCTCAACAACTCATCCAGCTCGTTGTGCTGCCTCCCAGAGGAAGAGGACACATCTAGAGGCACCCGCAAGGATTCTGGGATTGGCGCGGCATTATATTCATCTAGCCAAATTTGCTGGGCAGCAGCAATAGCAGGCGCGTGCCAGGATTCTTCCCAATTCCGCTCAATGTATTTTTTTCGTTTCGAGGGATCGAGAAGGAGTGCGGCGGCATATACAGGTGTCTGGTCTGATAAGGTGTAGTACTTATTAAGTACAAACCAGCCCATATCGATGCAGTGTACCATGTGGGGATCATGGTTTTCCTTTGAACTATAAAGCTCCTAAATAAGACAATTAGTTAGCCGATCAATTAGATAAAAGAAAAAACATCGCCACCGACCTTATACTTCTCGTACTGTCGCAATAAAACATCCATTATCGAGAGTGATTGGGAGAGTGTAGATCGCGCCCCTTCGGCCAACAACGTAGCTGAGGCAAACGGCTGTAGGAAACGATGCGTCCGTTCAATAAACTCCCACTCTGAAGCTAGTAGGATATCGTCTTGAAGCTCTCTATCATGGTCAATTAGGAACTGTTTTACACGGGATTGATAACGCAGAAAATTATCCAACAATCGATACCATGAATTCCAGCGTGTGGCATTATCTATACCTAGTCGGAGCTTTATTTCATCGTCCCATATAGCCGTATGAAGCGTAGATTTACGTATCCAGACCGCGATGTTGTGTACTTTCCGTAGGGGCACGATATGCTGCCATCCAGTGAAGTTCTCAAGTATGCGATTGCCTCTTCGCGAAGCTCTTCTTCTCTGATGGGCTTCATCTGTTCTTGTTGTCTGTCCGGCGTCGTGCAAGGTGTCGTAGAACTGTGCAAACAACTGATCGTTTGAGGTATCATCGATGGCATCAAGAGCGGCGATTAGTGCCTCTTTCGAAGACGCGAGAAGAAATGCTTGGAGGGATAGGTTAATAATGTGGGCGACGCAGCGGATACGGCGCTTAGAGGGATCAAACGTCAACTAGCAACCGATTAATCCTAATCCAGAGATAAGGGAAGGGCTATCGTACCCCATAGTCGTCTCGTAACCGCCGTGAGAGATAAGACAAGCAGGTATCATTTGAAGTGGCATTATCCCCTACATGGTAGCCCACTTTAGAAGCAATGCCGTACTTTGCCAGTGTATCGATAATTAAAGATGCCTGGGTTTCACCACTATGGCTATAGCGACATTCCGGCATCGCTAGCAGTGCCCTTTGTGGCCGATAATCCTGATCAACCCATCGCGCAGAGATGGCGAGTATCCCATGGCGATGGGGCGATGTCCAGAGATCAGAGAGGATATGGATCTTTGAGATGGAAGCTTCAAGAGTTGCCATGAGCTGAGAAGAATATAACTCATATGTGGCATCAATTAGTCGCATTAGAGCACTTCGGTTGGTCACTAAAAGGTCCTCTATAGCAGGATTAGCTGCTAGCATAATCTCTTGCATCTCATCCCAGTTAATTGCTGAGAAGGCAAGCCGGCGGCGTGTGATTAGGCTGATTATTGCATCTAAATACCGATCGCGGTTGAACATACGGCGGAGAGAGACATCCGAGTAACGAGAGGGAAAGAAAGCATCAATCCGAGGGCGTGTGGCTTCCCTTTCATCATCTAGGACATCAGAACTGCCCCCAATGAGCGTGCGATCGAGGGAAGAGATAATATCGGCATGGCACCGCCGGGCGTGATGCCATGCGTTGTCCCGCTTCCGATTCGCCCAGGGCTTATCGGCAGGGCAATGGAGGCATCGATACATCACCATACCCCTGGATTTGCGCTTACGTGACCCGCCGGTGGTGTTCTGGGTGTCCTCATCAGGATACGTTGCTTTGAAGAAGAGAGAAAAGTCCAGAGACGTCCCAGTAATGGGCTGGTCCGAAATCGAGGGCGTAGAGGCGGCGGTGGTCTGAGATGATGCCATGGTCGATAAATCACCTGGATAAGCTAATTATGCTAGAATACCTAGGGCCGTTTGAACGAGTACTGAGATGGTGGTGCTGATGTTGAAATTGAGAGAAGTTGTCAGACAATTGGCTCCACAGGGATCATTGATGGCACCCGTCAATTGATGAGAGTTATCTAAAGAACAAAAGAAATCGAACAGCCATGTGTTCGGGAACAGCTATTTGAGCCCATGTTAGGATTATGCGACAGGCCAGATGTGAAACCGGATACGCGACCCCAAGGTACGCCCCGTGTTTCATATCCAGTCGCACGAACCTAGTGGTGATATGCGACAGAAGCCTTTTCATCATCTAATCGATTGATAAGATCTTTTCAGCTAATCAGAGAGCGGTATTTAGGTGGATATCAATCTCGATATCAATTTAAGAGGCAGAGAGTTATATCGATATCGATATATATCAATATCGATATATCCAGATAGCACAGTTGATATCGATATATCATATCCAAATACGCAGGTCTGCTAGCCGCCACCGAGCCGGAGAGGATGGCTCTATCGCGCCGCCTATTGCGGCAGAACCCTCACATTGCTGCTTTCCACTTCTACCGCCGATACACCCTCTTTCGGGATATCGTGCTAAGTAAGAAGTTCAGCATCACAGATTACTGGGATCGGTACGAATGGCAAGGCCGTGGTAGCCCACACAACCACGGCCTGTACTGGATGGATAATTGTCCAGGGGCCGACATGGAGGACGAAGCGGCTCGTGATGTATTTGCACGCACATGGGGATTCCACGTCACTGCCATTAACCCTGAGCCGAGTAGGACTATGCCTCAGGGTGAGGGTAATCCCCTGAGCGTGGATCCCCTGAGCATAGAGATGACATTCCTGCGGCTCTCACAAATCGTCAACCGCTGCCAGCGCCACAAGTGCAATACCACGTACTGCTTGCGCGTGAGGAAGAGAACCGGTGATCTGGCGAGGGACATGGAAGGTGCCGCTGCGGATATCGAGGCGGCAAACGTTGCCAATCCAGAGAGGGAGTGTCGTTTTGACTTCCCTCGTGCCTTGCGGGAGCTGGCCGCAGTGATCAGGAAGGAAGGCAGGTCGTACTATGTCTTTGAGGCGGCCCGGAATGACAGCCTCATGAATAACTTCAATCCTGCGATTATCCTAGGCTGGCTAGCCAATATCGACATATCTCCTTGCACCAGCTTACAGGCGGTTATTACGTACGCTGCGAAGTATTGCAGTAAATCTGAGAAGAAGACCGAGTCTTTCGCCAGGCTTGCAGACCAGGTCTTGCCTCACACATCGCACGTTCAGCCCCTGTTGTCCTTCTCCTCTCGCCTGATGAACAAGCTGATTGCCGAGAGAGATTACTCGGCGCAGGAGATTTCCCATCTGCTGCTTAACATTCCGCTGCAAGAAGGCACCCGTATGGTTGTCACCGTGGACTGCCGTCCGTTGGAGCGACAGGCACGTTCGTATCGTGTGGACGGAGATGTCAACGAGGCCATCGGCAGCTACAGGAAATATCTAGAGAGAAAGGACCAGCATGAGGATATAACCTATCTCGAATACCTGCAATCGTACAATCTCAACACGTGGAGGAGACTCGCTGCTCACGCGAAGAAGAGAGTCCTGTCTTACTTCCCTCGATACAAGTCTATGGAGGCCTCTTCCCAGTTTAACGACTTCTGCCGTGTTAAATTGATGATGGTTCATCCACATCGCTCTCCAGAAGAGTTGCTCGTTGTGGGCGGGCAGCGGTTCGATTCCTTCACGGCTGCGTACATGCACTGCAGACAGCACCATGATACCCATGCGGACGATCATTATGGGGAACCAGATACAGATGAATTGACGGCAGAGGAGGATGAATTTGAGCTTGAGATCCATGAGGAGCCCATCGCGGAGGAGGACTGGCATGAACTCGCCCGCATGCTACCTGACCGCCCACTGGAGGAAGAGGACATCGACATCCTCGGCCGCCGAGACATTGACATCAATTACGATTGGACCCCTCGTGTTGGGCGGTATGCCGATGATGGCATTCTCAACAGCGACTACTGGAAGCAACGCAAAGCGGAAAACACCCTTGACCTTGATGTGGATGATCAGCCCTTGGAGGCTCGCGATTCCCTAAATCCAGAGCAGCGCATAGTATACGATACGGTGATGGGCCACTTCCTGACCCAGGATCCCTCTCAGTTGCTACTCCATGTGGATGGCGGAGGCGGCACTGGCAAGTCATACCTCATTAACCTGCTCTCCGCGCACCTCCAATCCGCGACAGGGGGGGGGGGACACCTGTTTGGCGTGCTGCGCCAACCGCGTCGCAGGAAACCAGATATCGGGCACTACCTTGCACTCCCTGTTACACCTCCCAATCAATAAGGACTTCAAGCCTCTATCTCCCGTTGATAAGACCCAGCTCCAGAAGAAGCTGAAGGATATCAAGTACCTCATCATCGATGAGAAGAGCATGCTAGGACTGCGTCAGCTATCGTGGATCGATGACCGTCTCCGCGAGGCGTTCCCGAACAGGAATGAGGAGTTCTTTGGCGGCCTGAACATCCTCTTGGTTGGTGACTTCTTCCAGCTTCCCCCTGTGCTACAGAAGCCGCTTTGTTACGACAAAGAGGTGCAGGGAGTAGAGATCAAGGGCAGGAACGCATATAGGCGCTTCGATAAATCAGTATTCTTGAAGGTTGTTCAGAGGCAGCGCGGCGACGACCAGGAGGCGTTTCGCACAGCTCTCGGGGAACTGCGGCTGCTCCAACTATCTATGGAGTCTTGGAAGCTCCTGTCCACCCGCGTGCAGGCAAAACTAGACGATCGAGAGGTCGCGAGGTTTTCCAGCGCCCTGCGAGTATACGCTACCAAAGATAGGGTGAACGAGTATAACCACTATCACCTCGACCGCCTCGGCCGGCCAGTCGTCCAGGTCAAAGCTAAGAACGTCGGCCCTGGTGCGGCTGCTGCCCCTGATGACAAGGCGGGCAACCTTGCGAAGCAGATCCCTATATGCATTGGCGCTCGTCTGATGCTGACGTCTAACCTTTGGCAGCCCGTTGGCCTCTGCAACGGCGCTCGCGGTACGGTTTACGACATCGGCTGGGCACCCGGGGCTGACCCCATCCAAGATCCTCCTTGTGTTATCATGATGGAGTTTGACAAGTACAACGGACCGGTGTTCCTGACCACCCCCGATGGCAAAAAGATTGTCCCAATTCTCCCAGTTGAGAGAGACTTTCTCATCGGAGCCACTCTCTGCGCTCGCACGCAGTTTCCCCTGATCGTATGCTACGCTATTACCGTGCACAAGTCACAAAGCATCACAGAAGATATGATCGTGACGGATCTCTCCTGCCGGGACTTTCAGACCGGTTTAAGCTACGTGGCTGTCTCTCGTGTAAAAACGCTTGAGGGTTTGATGTTAGATGCGCCATTTGATCGTAATCACCTGGTCTACGGGTCTCCCCCGGATGGCATGAAGATGAAGATGAGGGATCAGGAGCTTAGGAAACGACAGGTTCTTACACGGAGTCCTTACATGATATATAATACCAAGAATGGCCATGGCACTGGATCAGTACGTAGTAGTAGTAATAGCTTCCCGGCCCGCGGACACACGGCCTTCGGCTGAGGCTACCCCATGCGCCCCATCGCCGCTCCAATGTGCATGGGGTGGCGTAGTATTTTATTAGTAGTCATTTGTTTTCTCCTTCTCCAACTCCTTCCTGGCTCAATCTTCCTGTCGCCATCGCAAATTTGACTGTCGCTCGCACCGCCTCCAGGTTAGGTCTCCACTTTGCTCCGTCTGACGCCGACTTTCCACCTAGAAAGAAGGAAAGGTTGCCCATCATGTTTTGTCCTACTCAACGCATGGCTTCACGCTCTGCTTCCCATCTTGTGCATCGGAACAGAAAATGCTCCATTGTCTCTGGTCCACATCCACATTCACACATGTCCGACTCTGCGGCCCCGATCTTGTTGAGGTAGCTGTTGATCTTCGCCATTCCCGTGCGGAGCTGCGAGAGCACTCCGGCTTCTCGTCTCTTGCAAATGTCGTATAGTGCTTGCGTATGTTTGCCTGGTAGGGCCCGATCTATCCGTTTGGAGTAGTTGCCTACATTGTTGGGTAGTTTCCGTTGCTGATGCAGCTGCGACACTGCCAGCCTGAGCCGCGTGGAGCGGGGTAGCGATTGCGGCGTGCATCCCGCTCTGGTAGCCTTCTTGGCTTGTCTCTTTGCTTCACGACTCATGCTGAGGTCATCGTCTCTGGATGGTACCCAGATCATCTTGACTCTATTGTTTCCCTTTCTCAGTCGCTCGATGTGCTCGTAGATCTGACGGATGGAGGTCTGGCCTGATTGCTGTTGCGGTCGGGCAAGCTAAAATCTTATCGCAACGTGAGAGCCGTGGGGCCCGCACGCTGACAAAGGCTTTGCCTCAAATGATTTCCAGCCAGGTAACCCCTCGCAACGCGATGGAGCTCCACTTTAATTAGGCCGAGCTTCAAAACACAAAACATACGTTTGCGATGCAAATATCCACCCTTCGAAATTGATCCTCACCACGACACCAATCCCACATATCATGGATGGATCATTGAGTGTAGAAGAGTTGACAAGACTCCTACGAGATGCTGAGCAGCGCGCGAAGGAGGAGCGACAACGCGCCGAGGAAGCGGAGAGAGAACGACAGGAGGAGCGGCAACGCGCCGAAAGAGAACAGCAACGCGCCGAGGAAGCGGAGAGAGAACGACAGGAGGAGCGGCAACGCGCCGAGAGAGAACAGCAACGCGCCGAGAGGGAACAGCAACGTGCCGAAGCGTCAGAGGAACAAACACGACTCACGACACTTGACGAATACATTGCAGCTTGCCATGCTTCCGTTTTCTCTCGCTTCGCCATCGAAACAGACCCAAATCTGACTTCAAGGGGCTCCATCACCAATCCGCGTGACAAGTGGTGTCCTAAAAACCTCAGGCCATGGCCCGACTTCCTTGATCAACAGAAGCTCACCTTCGGTACACTCTACGATTCATTTCCTACCGAAACCCGCGTTTTCGAGAACCGAAACTTCCTGGCCGGCTTGGGGAACAGGATCTCTCAACGGCCGATAGCAGACGAGAAGACGCTCGAATATTTCCTACATAATAGCGTGGAGGATCCGGTTAGAGCCATCATACAACAGCTCAAACAGGTGGAAGAGGTCAGCAGGGCTTTTCAGATCGGAGATGGTGTCGTCTTTGAGAACCATCCCCATGCCCTCAGCGATGCGGCCGAAGAAGTCGTTGAGCGGGAGACCCCATCGACACCACCACCACCGCCGCCACCGCCACCGCCACCGCAGACGCCAGACCACCGAAGAGATCTCAAGCAGCTGCGGCCGGATCAAATCTGCGTTTATCGATCCGACAATACCCTGTCCTCCCGGCGCACCATGGTTTACGTTTCCGAGTATAAGCCGCCTCACAAGTTGACCGCCCCGCATCTTCGTCTCGGTCTCCGCGCGATGGACATCCACAAGGAAGTTGTGAACCGAAGGACGATTCCGACTTCTGTAGACCCTGACGCGCGTTTTCAGTACCACGCAGAGAGGCTGACGGCATCTGCCATCACGCAGACGTATCACTACATGATCGAAAGTGGCCTTGAATATGGTCTTCTTACCACTGGCGAGGCCATTGTGTTTCTCAAAGTTGACTGGGACGAGCCTGAGACTCTGTACTATCATCTAGCAGAGCCTGGTCCGGAGGTGTCGGCGCATCCAAACAACGTCCATATATGCACGGCTGTCGGTCAATATCTGGCGTTCACCCTCATGGCTCTCGGTTTGCCTGGAGAACGACGGGGGAATAGGCAGGAGGAACGTCTACAAGCTATGAAGAACTTGAAGACGTGGGCTGAGGACTTCGAATCGACATTGCGCTCTATCCCGGAAAATGAACGATCGGCGTCATCAGACTACTCACCTGGCCATGAACCTACCACCTACAAGGATGTTGACCGGTCGCCGGCCTTGCCCCGCAAAAGGACACGTCGAACTGCTGCGTGCCAGACTGGCGAGGGGTCGTTGACGAAGGGCGACAGGCAGGAACCATCTGATGACGAGTCGGCGCCCAGGCCACCGGACACGCCTACGCCAACCGGACGAAACACAAGACAAGGAACTAGACGGAGCCACCGACTAGCGTTACTGGCGTTACGGCCGCGCGGAGGAGGCGGCGAGCAGGGTCGGCAGTACTGTACGCAGAAATGTCTTCTCGGCATGGTCAAGGGTGGTTTTCTCGACCCAAAGTGCCCGAACGTGGCACTTCACTGCAAGAGCAGTGCTCCTGCCCGCGCACGTCATCCTGTCGACCACAAGGAGTGGCTTCGCCTACTCTGGATCCAGCTGAAACAGTCGCTCGACGACGGGATCAGGCCATTGGGGGGAGGGTGGTGCGCGGGGTGTGCTTTTCCAAGTGACCCTACTTGTGCATGGCTACACATTTGTCAGCAAGGGCACGGTGCGGGCTTTCATCAAAGATCTCGAGCACGAGGCTGCTGTCTACGAGCGTCTCAAACCAATCCAGGGCGTCCACGTGCCTGTCTTCCTGGGTGCCATTGACCTTGGATCGATGAACAAGACTTACTACTATGACCACCGGG
Source organism: Fusarium oxysporum f. sp. lycopersici 4287 (assembly GCF_000149955.1). NCBI lineage: Eukaryota > Fungi > Ascomycota > Sordariomycetes > Hypocreales > Nectriaceae > Fusarium > Fusarium oxysporum. The sequence goes on from NC_030991.1 coordinate 3,441,870, forward strand.
TCTACGTGGTGCACATGACATTTTTGTCCTGGGGAGGCTGCAGCATCGACAGAGCACAGAACATGGGCGACATGAACAAGTCACTCGAAGACGAGGCCATTCGGTCCTTGAGAGCCATGCATCGGGAGGGCGTGATCCATAAAGATGTGCGACTTGCAAACATGTTATTCAACCCTGAGACCAACGGGGTTATGGTGATCGACTTTGAACGGGCTTTGCTCCTCAAGCCGCCTCGGCGTCCGTTGGCGCAGCTGGTGCCGAACAAGCGAGCGTGGAAGTCGGAGACGATGGATGCCAAGAAGGTGACTGGTGATTCAAGCAAGCGAAGTCGGCCAAGTCAAGGCTTTTCAGAGGATATTTGGTTGGCAAAGACGGCGTTCTTAGAGTGGAATGCTGACCGATGGACATGAGTCGCGAGAGCGCCTTGCTAGCAAATCTACAGTCAATCACCCTACACTTCTATTTATAAATCGTCCTGTACCCTAAAACAACTCTCTCCTGTAAAACTTTTTCCTTGGCACCCGCTGTTAGCGCTCTGCTAGGGTAGAGAATTTTTGCAGGCTAAAATGGCAGCAAAAGCAGCTGTGGGGCTAACGGGACCCTAACAGCTGCCTGAAGAAAGGGATTCAGAGAGTTGACCTTTCTTCGCGACGAGTGTCTGCAACGACATTGAGCTTCGCGAGCTCTTGACATCGCCTTCGGGCGCTACTTCTCACGTGTTATTTGCGGCTTCTTCTTACCCCGACATTCCGGCTTCGCGAGCCTTCGACAATCCGGGCTCTGCGCCCTCGACTTCCCGTACGACCGACTTCTGCAGCCTCCGCTGCCCAGACGACATTCGCAGCATCTTGCTGCTTGACATTGAGGGTCATCGTGCCCTCACCGTCACTCTCACCTTCGCCCGCAGTTTAACGCTGCCTCGACCGACCTCTGCAGCTTTGGCTGCCCGAACAACACAAACAGCCTTCGGCTGCTCGACTTTCTGGGCCCTCTGGTGCCCTCGACCTTGACGCACGGACCTGTTGAATGTTGGAGGGTTCACCCTCAACTTCAGGATTAAGGTTCAGGATTAAAGTTTGACCCCTAAACTTAGATCGTAGGACTTTCATCTAGGACTTTCTAGGACTCAAGTCCTAGAAGGAACCAGTCGAAGATATAAGGTCTCAATAGTCCTTCGATTGCGACAGAATCAAGAAATATACACGATTCACCTTAACATCTGACAGCTTCTTGTTGAATATTGCGAAGCATGCCAGTCAACAAGTCAGATCTGTGGATAGCTACCACAAGATTGTGCAGTTTGCCTGCTGGCCCCTTCTTGCGCCAAATCAAATGTTCTGCTTCGGTAAGAGGCTCTGCCCCTGATATCCGCCGCTCAAAAGCGTCAGCATCGTGCCCAAATAGAATGGCTTTGGCGGAGAGGTTCAAGGTATGCCCAAAACAGCGCCCTCGCCTGCGGGCCCCAACGAAGCCGAGCTCTCCACCAATAATCTCCATGGCGGTATCATTGTTTTTCGCGTTGTCAAGCGTGAAATAGCCAATCTTGTCTTGGATCTGATACGATTCAATTACGTCGAGGATTTCTGCGGCGATGTTAGGCCCAGTGTGCCTGGCGCTAACTTCGGGGAGCCCAAGCGTAATCTTGCAAGGCTTATTGTTTTCGTCCCTAAAGAAGCAACAGATACCATATAGGGCGTATCGGTTTCCAGACCGCCAGCCGTCGAAGGAGATGTGGATAAGTCCAGGCGCCTTGCCCAAGACCTCTATCACCTTCTGCTTGTGTTGTTCGAATGCGGCGACGATCTTTTCTCGAACAGTTGTGTGGGTAATATTGGCTTTACGTGCCGAAACTGACGGGTTCAAGTAATCGAAGATAGCATGGAGTTCTGCCTCCTCGGCAATTGAAAAGGAGTGATTCTTGGCCACGATCCAATCGATCAGAAGCCTCCGGAAGTGTTCCTTGTCGAAGCGTTTAATGAAGTTATTCGCAATCGCTTGTTCTCGGGGGTCGTGTAGATCGAGCTTCATGGATTCAGCGAGAGTCCGCTGCCCCGGAGGCTTTCTGCCCTTAGAATTCGCCTTCTTTTCAGCAGTTCCTTGGGTCATTCCAGGCGGAGCGCGGATCCCGTGGTCGTTGAACAGATGATTGTACGCGTTATGAATACCATCAGCTTCGAAATGTCGTGGATGTGGATTATTCTTGCGAATGCACGCTCGGCATATCCATCTGCGGGCGTCTTCCTTTTGGATGTCATATCCAAATTGCCAGGCCCAGCAACGCGTCTCCCTGGCTCGCTCAGAGAACGCCCAGCCTGGGAAATGCCTCCAGAGCGTACGTTCGTACTGTTCATCGCTTGCGGAAGAGGTCCTCAGAGTCGAGACAGGGGTCGAGGTTGAACGGGTAGGATACGGCGTCGGGCAGGGTGTTAATTCGGTAGCGGACCCGAAGCCGCTGTCGGAAATGTTGATGCAGGAATCAGGCGAGGTCATGGTAAAATAATCTCTTTGTCGTGTCGAAATCGCAAAACATGGTGCAGGTGATGGGTCAACAACAGGTCGTCAGGTTAGCGCGAATGACGAGTCCAACGCGGCTAGTTGGCACAATATGCCCTTATCCTGCAGATGTTTCAGATACTTACCTTTCGAGCTAATTTGGTGTGGACGAGCACGTAGCGAGTGCCATATTGGGGTCGGGTATTAGATAAGTCCCTAACATCCTTCACATCACGAGCTTGACGCGATTAGTATTGCTTGCAATTTTTCGCGCAGTATTGAGATATTGAGGGATCTGGACGCGTTTTCTTAATCAGCTTGCCGGCAGTTATTTAATGGTATAATTGTTGTATTATAAATCCAAAGTATGGACAGTCGAGCTTGATATTTGCTGGATATGTTGTTGAGGAAAATGTACACCAATTGATGGCCCTCATGATGATATGCACTCACGGAGCAAATCTTAAGTATATCCATCAAGACTTACGTCATCCCAATGAGAAAGCATACGACATTCGAATAGTGTTTCCTATATTGTATGTATTCTAAAATTGCGCTGTTCAGAAGTTTCATGGTGTTTTTGACATAGGGTAGCAATATTGCAAAAGTTATGGGGCACATCAGCCTCTGTTAGAGGTATTCTGCCAAAATACATGGGCCCCCTTAACTACCCCCACTTCTAATCCACCCAAATCCACCCAATCCATCCACGACATCGCCGAGTGGATTCGGTGGATTAGCCAATCCACTGGGGTTTTGCTAGTGGAGTGGACAGTGGAATCCACGAGTGGATCCACTACGTGGATTGGGTGGAGTGGCTTTCAACCCTGTCCACTCATCCTGGAATTTCAGTCAGCGGTATTTCTGATCGAGAACAGGTAGATACCTACAGATACATGGCTCCCATGGCCATCTAATATGATGAGCCTTGCATCAGACTCATCTGCTGGCTGGCTTTGGGGCAGATAAACCTCTTTGAGCCACTCGACCGCAATATGGTTGTCTGTCCAGCCGTTATCGGATGTGATATAATACCAGTCGGCGATCTTGTTAAACTCATCAATAAACCACTGCTTCTGAAGTTCTTTGCCCTTGAAGATAATTCCCGGCTTTAGAAGACGGCCATCTGCAGTGACGGCTTCGATAAAACTAGTCCAAGTGCGGGACTGCGAGCCTTTGAGGAAGGCCTTCCTCCTGGGATCGCTACTGCCAATTACCAAGGAATCCAAACCTAGATTTGCAATTTATTGCTAAGTCTTGTATCAGAAGTGGTCAGTACTCACCAAATCCAGCCATGATACCGCCCTCGTCAACATTAACCGTGTTCTCAGGCTTGATCCAGCCATATTCGCTCTCCCGGATACCAAAGTACCAATTGACGGCCATTGGGGTAAAAGAATTGAACCTTGAAGCTTCCTGGCGTTTTCCTACCTTCGTATCGATCTCTGGATGGCGTTTAATAAATCTGGCTAGCCAGTGTACACCGATAGGCGTTTCCCGGCCCTGCTGTCTCAACAGGGCAGCTACCGTGGCGCGAACTTGACTGTGGGAAGGAGCATAGCCCAAGGCCTCTTGTCGAAGTATCCATGTAACTAATCTAGCCTCTTGGGATTTGTATAACAACTGGGCAGGTTGGGTGACCTCGGACTTTGACGGTAGGCCTCTTAATCGGTCAGACAGAGTGGTTTGGGGCATTCCATGCTTCTGGGCGGCCTGGTGCTGCGAGAGGTGGTTATCTGTAACATCCAGTATAGCTTCAATGACATCATTCTCTGTATAAGACTGTTGAGGCATTTTCAAGGCGATTAAAGGAAGCTGCTATAGATAAAAGTTTGATGAAATTTTGGGGAGGCTGGGTGATGAAGGAGACATTTTGAGAAATTTTACATTAGTGCCATGCGACCAAACTGCTTATGTAAAATACAAATGAACATTCCAATATGAAACAGCATGAAACTCTCAGTAAGACACAATCTGTTCCATGTAAATAACTTCAATTTTGGCCAAGCACTGTGCAAGTGAAGTTTAACATTTTGTATGGGGAAATCTTTTTTTCGCTGACCGGTAGGTGGGTATGACCGGCAGGTGGGTACTGCATGGTACAGGCATGTTGTAGGACTCTCTTGCTGCACCTGACTGGACATTGTCAGTCCCCATATTGTCTCCCTGCTTTGTTCCCATTTCCAGCTGCTCCGGCGGGGAGGGGACTGGCGCAGAGGGCCTTGCCGTTTTAAAACCTTGATTCAAATTCGGCGTTAATGCAATAATCGCCCCGGCTATCCGGCATTCGACAGAAAGGTTACTTGCCCAATAGGGAATGCTGCCTTAAGGCTTGTTGGAAAATCCGGGGATCCCCCTTCCCTTCAGGATTCAGAATAACAGTTTGAAAGTCCTAGATTTAAAGTTTAAAGTCCTAGATACAATTATCTAGAGATATAAACCCGAGAATAACTCTCAGCTCAATAAGAAACAACCAAGTTTCATAAATAAAAAAAAAATAAAAAAAAAACATTTTCACCCAGCACTACTGCGCAATATAAACAACACGTGGAGCGGGCCAAAGCCAGGGTGGGCCAAAACTAGTGTGGACGACTTATCAACAAAGTCACGCGGGACATATCGGTCAAGGAGAGCGACTTGGTTTGGATTTTTCAAGACCCTGCTAATTCGAACAACGAGATGTGATAGAGCCGAATAGATAGACAGATACAAGTTTAGCTGCCTAGAAACCGTTGCTAGCAAAAGAGATAAAAATAGAGTAGCCAGCTACATTTATCACATTTGGACAAATGTCTTGCTCAGCCCTCGATTCTACTCGGTTTAGGTGCAGAATGCACCAGCGGGAACGCCCACACACTTCTCCTTACTCTGGCCGCCAGTGATGTTGATGTCTGTAAATGTCCAGTCCTTGCAGTCGGCACAGAGAATGAAGGTGTTCTTACCCGCCGGCTTCACCGTTCCTGTGACGTTCTTTATCCTGATACCTGTCATAGGAATACCCTTGGTAGGCTGCTGAGTCGGGCCGCCGTTGAGGTAGTCCTGTCGGAAAACCATGCCGTATTTGTCGATATCGCGAAGGGTGATGTCCTCATACGTGACATCCGTGACGGAGCCTGTGGCCCCCGCAATGGTCTTGATACGAATAGCGTTTTCGGAACTTTCAATCATGGTCTTGGAGATGAAAACATTCTCGACGATAGATTTATTGCCAACGGATCCAATCGAGGCACCGTGACCACCGCTGCAGTGACCGTTGGTGAAGGTGATGTTTTTACCCGAGTTGATGGCAACGCAATCGTCCTGATTCTCGACGACGGCACCATCGATAACGAGTCCATCGACCTTGCCGATATTGAAGCCGTCAGTGTTGTGTCCGCCCAGTTTGTCGCCGAGGGAGCTGTCGATGTGGACGTCTTTGACAAGCAGGTTCGTGACTGTGTTGATGCTCACGGCCTGGACCGGAGTGTCCTTGATGTTGAGATTCTGGACGATCGAGTCATGAACATCATGAAGTGCCACGAGCTTGGGCTTCTTCTTGCCGCCGTTGCCGCCTTTTCCATCCCAATATCGCCGACCTTGACCATTGATGCAGTGTCCAGCATCTCCCTCAATGGTAAGGCCGTTTCCCGAGATAGTAATTAAAGGACCTAGCCACTCGGCGTAACCAAAGGTCATGACTCCCTTGAAGATGACCTATAACTCTGTCAGATAAATGTCACGTCATGGACGAGAGTAGACCGAGTGGCTTTACCGTGGTGCCATCCTTAAGATTGGTCAGGTCCAGAGTCTTTCCAGCAGGGACTTTGACGTTGTTGAGGACGATAGTCGAGCAGCTGCTCTTGTGCTGCATAGCAGTATCAGCAGTAGTAAAGTTACAGCCTCCAGAGGCTGGATGGGAGTCTGAACTCGATTCAGACTTGGGGAGGGACCTGGGGTGGTGGGACTTTGAGTTGGAATGGGAGTAGCCAGCAAAAGTGGAAGCAATAAAGCCGCCGAAAAAGAGGGAGTGAAAAGCGCATCTTGTAACGATATGTCAAAAAAAAAAAAAAAAAAATGAAAAAACCGAAGTACAGTTCAAAGAGGGTTAAGGAAAACAAGGAGGAAGAACATGGAAAGTTGTCTATCAAAGCAAATAAAAAAAGAAGAAGGGACACAATATTGATCGAGACTGTCAAAGTCTTGAATACCTACATGAAAAAAAAAAAAAAAAAAAAAAAAAAGAAAAAGATGAAAAAAATCGGAATGCTCAAAGTATATAAAGATCTTGAAACAGCGAGTCAAACCTACATGCCGTCTAGCCGTCCGTCAAGGTTCGTATTTCGTATTTGGCAACCTTGACACTTGATGGTTTCACCAGGATCCAGTATCTAGTGACGATATGAGATGCCATTTTCTACCGCGTCGAAGTGCCAATCTATGGGCACGATAGATCCACCTCTGTCCTCAACATCCGGGGTTAGATGGGTTGAAACACTAAGCAAGGGCTCGGGTAATATATCTCCGTCTATTGGTGCATGGCAATTATCCAAGCCGCGGTGTTGTTTCAGATTTAGTCTGGAAGCATGTCAATTCCGGATGCCCGGCACGATGACTGCCTACGCCGCCGCACTATATGACTATAGGGTTTTGTTTGAGTTTATAGGTAGCATAGTTTGAACTTTGAACATGAGGAAAGGAAACCTACAGGGAGTTTCAGGTTCAGTTTCTCTTGAAATACAGGAAAGTTTGCCATTTTAGGGGGTAGGTGGAAGAAAGAAAGTTAAAACTGCAGAAACTGAACCTGAAATTCTCTGTATCAAAATATCCAGACACGTCTTTCGGCTGTTGCGGCAGTGTCTCACCATCAAGTCATACCGACTGCTACAGTGGGATGCAATAAGTTTGAATACCCTTAGAAGTACTGATACCCCCTGTCTAGCCTATTTGGAGTTAAGCCTGCTTCTAATCTGAAGAAGAAGCTCGATCTAGCCAATCCCTATATTCTTATTAGCCATGCAAAAGCTGATATGCACGTGGTAGCTGGCTCAAAGAGGCTAGCGGCAAAAGAAGATACACGCCCGGTATTCAAACTTATTGCATCCCACTGTACTTGGAACTCATATCCGCCTAGTTAGCCGAATGTTCATGTTTCAGCTGCAGTTGCATCGGTAGTTCAGACTACCCACACTTGATGGTAAGATTCGCTACTCAATTTGTCATTGAAGAACCGACAGACGGGTTGATTTGCAGCTTCTTGCTTGATTGCGCGTTGGGCAAAGTAATCTTCTGGGCCTGGTGGCCGAGGAGCATCCTGAAAGTTTATCTGCAAATTAGCATAATTATGATGTTAGATACAAAAGTACCGACAAGACCAGAGTGGGGGCCTTAAGCAGTCTAAGGTTTGCTGTTGTTTATATTGCGCAGTAGTACTGGGTGAAGGTACAGTGATTTTCAGGTTCAGTTTCCCATCATATACCAAGGATTGTGTTATTTTGGCGGGTTAAGATAAAATGTAAACACGAAAATGTAGAAACTGAACCTGAAATTCACTGTATATTTCTTATGAAACTTGATTGTTCATTGTTGAGATGAGAGTTCTTCTCCTGTTTAAATCTTTAGTTGATTTCATATAGGACTTTGAACTTTAAATCTAGGACTTTCAGACCAACAGTCAGAATCCTGATGATAGGGGGGATTCCCAGTTTTCCAACAAAAGATCAGACCGCTGGCGAAGGGGCATTCGATGATTGCAGCCGGAGCAGCACTACGGTGGAGCAATCACCATATCTGTCAGATATTAAGGTGAATCGTGTATATTTCTTGATCCTTTCGCAATCGAAGGACCATTGAGACCTTATATCTTCAACTGGTTCCTTCTAGGACTTGAGTCCTAGAAAGTCCTAGATGAAAGTCCTACGATCTAAGTTTAGGGCGTCAAACTTTAATCCTGAACCTTAATCCTGAAGTTGAGGGTGAACCCTCCAACATTCAACACACCCCCTCAGGCTCAATAGGTCCCAGTTGAGCCTGCATTTCCTAGGCAGTCTTCTATCTTCTGGAGCCTTGCTTCTATTCCTTCTTGCTTCCGGCTCTGCTGCTGTCTTTCCTGAATATCTTCCAGGCCAAGTTGATAGAGGAAGCGGTTCCATTTGCCTGCCGGCAGGGCCTTTGTCAATCCGTCTGCGATCATATCCGTTGATTTGGTGTATTTGACTTGAATTCTCCCTTCTTGGACCTCCTGTCTCAGCCAGTGGTTGTGAATATCCACGTGCCGCAACTTAGTCTTCAAAGTAGCGATTTCGGCGGTCACAAGGTTGATAGTTTGAGTATTGTCGCAGTCGATACGGATAGTCGGATCATCCATCTGAACTGTAAGCTCTTTCAACAGCCGACTCACATAGAGGGATTCCTTAGCAGCCTGTGCCAAGGCTAGGAGCTCTGCCTCTGTCGTGGATGTGGTGACTGTATTCTGCTTGCTAGCTCTCCAGCCGATCAACCCGTCGAATAGTCGGATAGTGTACGCTTGGGAGCTTTTCCGATCAAGGGTGTTATCGGCAAAAGAAGCGTCACTAGCAACTGTAAGACCTCCGGGTCCTCCGAATCGTAGGGCTCGGTGCCTTGTGTGTGAGAGGTAGTGGATAACGCGGTCGGCGGCGTCTTGGTGTTCTTGGCCAGGGTTGACAAGAAATCGGGCCAGCCTGGAGGCGGCGAAAGCTATGTCAGGCCGGGTGTTAACGGCGATATAGAGGATCGAGCCGACTTTACGTTGATATCGTTGAAGTTCTGCCGGGGTTGCTAGTCCTGTTTGAGGTCGTAGCTCTGTTTGAGTCATTGGTACTGTAGATGTTCCCTTGTTAGCTAGATTTGCGATTTTGTCAATGTAGGCTGTTTGAGATAGCCAAATCTTCCTTGCAGGCCGGTCCCGTATGACTTCCATTCCTAGGAACCATTGCACGGGATCTCCTCCTGTTAGCTTGTATTTTGATCCAAGCTGTCTAGTCAATTCATCGGCCTTGTCTTTCCGGGCCTTCCTGTAAGCGATGATAACATCGTCAACGTAAAAGAAGAAGAGGACTCCTTCCTTCTTGAAACAACAAGGTTCGTGAGGAATCTGTGTGTAGCCTAACTCTAGGAGGGTCTTCGAGAGTTCTTTCTGCCATAGCAAGGGAGAGGCTCGTAGTCCGTACAGGGCCTTGTTGAGCTTCAGGATAGTTGCTGTTTCTTATACCC
>NC_030991.1:3451671-3513592 GCF_000149955.1 Fusarium oxysporum f. sp. lycopersici 4287
TCAAGCATCACCAGTGCCGAAGATAGATATGCCTTCCTATCTACCTTCGATACCATCTTTGTCATTGACGACTCTGGATCCATGGCTGGTCGATCTTGGAGGGAGGTTAGAGAGGCGCTGAGCACTATTGCCCCGATCTGTACTTCTCACGACCCTGACGGTATTGACGTCTACTTCCTGAACCATCGATCACCAGCCGTCGGAACCGGAGTTCAAGCACCCGGTGGATATTTCCAGATCCGTGATGCCAACCAAGTCCAACATCTGTTTGAGTCCGTCCGACCCTGCGGAGCAACGCCAACAGGTTCTCGTCTTCACAGCATTCTCAAGCCCTACGTCGCCCACCTTTCCCGCCGTGCGGCCAACGTTGACTCGACCAAGCCGGTCAATATCATCGTGATCACCGACGGATGTCCCACGGACGACCCAGAGAGTATCATTGTTCACCACGCCAAGAAGCTCGATCAGATCGAGGCGCCTCCTCATCAAGTTGGCATTCAGTTCTTCCAGGTTGGCAACGAGCTTGGTGCTACTAGGGCTCTGCGTGAGCTCGACGATGATCTCGCTGACCAGGGTATTCGTGATATGGTTGATACAGCAACTTGGAATTCCACTACGTCGGAGAACAGTGAGGCTTTGACCGCAGATGGAATCCTCAAGGTTGTTCTTGGTGCTGTTGTAAGACGCCTGGATCGCAAGTCCACTCATAGCTCTCCTCAGAGCCGTAGAAACTAAACATTTCATCTCTGCGCCCTACTTCCTGATCATACTGAATTGCTTCGTGGTGGAGTTTTGTTGCCACTTAAAGTTCTCTACATAAGATTTCTTGCCTAGATATCTCTCCGCCAGGATAGAAGCGCTAAGGTGGTAGCCACGGAATAACCACTATTGTGTCATGATTTCAATGCATAACAGCTTAATTGTTACACCTGAGGCCACTCGCCACATCATCATTCGATCATGGATTCCCCATAATGATTGCATTCGCCCCCCTAACTAGTCTACGAGTTTTCACTCCTACTTTATGGCGAAACGGAAAAGGCTAACAAAACAGACTGTCTGCAAGGTTAGGGTTAGCAAGCCTCAGTGATTCATAAACGAAAAGAGATGTCATGCAGGAATACATATGCCTACCAGAGCAAGAGACCCTAAAAGGGCACATGACGCCTGCAGTCACTTTTCGATAGGAATAACCCTGCCCAAGTCGCGCGTATCCCAGGTAGGTTGTTGCAGATTGTTCCGTCGTTGGCAGGAATCAAGCGCCTGAAACCGAGACCGAGACTGAACCTGATACTGATATTGATCTGGAGGCTGAATCTGGGGTGCGGAATTCATTGTTGTTGACCTCGCAGGCTTTTATTCGCCACCTCGTCAAGGTGTTCTTGCCCGAGCCACTTACATTTGCTTTGAGATTAAGAAAAACAACCCTCATAAGTAAGGTCAGATTTCACGCCGGTCTGGACCATCGAAGCAGCTAGGCTTCTCAGAGCAAGCGTTCTGGTATAATGTGGCGATCTTAGTAAAAAACCGCTCATGGGTCGATCGATGATACCTTAGCTAAATAATCCCAGACCGACGAATGCATCCCTTGCACAACGGTAAGGTGCATTTGAATAAAGTCCCTTGGTTCTGAAAAAGCCTGTTAGTTCGTTTTCAACGTGGCCTTTCGAATGTAAGCACCTATACTGTGATAGGAAAATGATTTTCTATATGATAGGCAAGACAGTAAGCAGAGCAGAGTCAATGAAGCCTGTATTTGAAGTGAATTAGGTACAGTACTACGTAGCGCTTTTGACAATATCACAACATCAGAGTGGAACCATTAAAGAAGATGAACTGAAGGAAGGAGTTCGACTCCAGAGATAGCCTGTCGTTTCGGTAGATTAACTAGGGGGGTGTCAAAAAAAAGACTGACGTGAAAACCTGATCTTGTATGGTAGAAGTGAATTGCCGTGTCAGAAGTGTTTTAACACCTCGAGGGGGACCAGGTCGTATAGACAAGCTCTTAGCTATGTTGAAACTCGTTGTTAACCCTCACTCGACCCAAGTAATTGCATACCATAATAAATTCATTATAAGAAGGAATCTTAATTTTATATCAATTAGTAATCCACTTTCCTGGTAGTAAGTCACCTGTCGACCTATATAGTACTAAATATTTGATATGTTGAGAATAGTAGTGTCAGATATTAAGGTGAATCGTGTATATTTCTTGATTCTTTCGCAATCGAAGGACCATTGAGACCTTATATCTTTGACTGGTTCCTTCTAGGACTTGAGTCCTAGAAAGTCCTAGATGAAAGTCCTACGATCTAAGTTTAGGGCGTCAAACTTTAATCCTGAACCTTAATCCTGAAGTTGAGGGTGAACCCTCCAACATTCAACACACCCCCTCAGGCTCAATAGGTCCCAGTTGAGCCTGCATTTCCTAGGCAGTCTTCTATCCTCTGGAGCCTTGCTTCTATTCCTTCTTGCTTCCGGCTCTGCTGCTGTCTTTCCTGAATATCTTCCAGGCCAAGTTGATAGAGGAAGCGGTTCCATTTGCCTGCCGGCAGGGCCTTTGTCAATCCGTCTGCGATCATATCCGTTGATTTGGTGTATTTGACTTGAATTCTCCCTTCTTGGACCTCCTGTCTCAGCCAGTGGTTGTGAATATCCACGTGCCGCAACTTAGTCTTCAAAGTAGCGATTTCGGCGGTCACAAGGTTGATAGTTTGAGTATTGTCGCAGTCGATACGGATAGTCGGATCATCCATCTGAACTGTAAGCTCTTTCAACAGCCGACTCACATAGAGGGATTCCTTAGCAGCCTGTGCCAGGGCTAGGAGCTCTGCCTCTGTTGTGGATGTGGTGACTGTATTCTGCTTGCTAGCTCTCCAGCCGATCAACCCGTCGAATAGTCGGATAGTGTACGCTTGGGAGCTTTTCCGATCAAGGGTGTTATCGGCAAAAGAAGCGTCACTAGCAACTGTAAGACCTCCGGGCCCTCCGAATCGTAGGGCTCGGTGCCTTGTGTGTGAGAGGTAGTGGATAACGCGGTCGGCGGCGTCTTGGTGTTCTTGGCCAGGGTTGACAAGAAATCGGGCCAGCCTGGAGGCGGCGAAAGCTATGTCAGGCCGGGTGTTAACGGCGATATAGAGGATCGAGCCGACTTTACGTTGATATCGTTGAAGTTCTGCCGGGGTTGCTAGTCCTGTTTGAGGTCGTAGCTCTGTTTGAGTCATTGGTACTGTAGATGTTCCCTTGTTAGCTAGATTTGCGATTTTGTCAATGTAGGCTGTTTGAGATAGCCAAATCTTCCTTGCAGGCCGGTCCCGTATGACTTCCATTCCTAGGAACCATTGCACGGGATCTCCTCCTGTTAGCTTGTATTTTGATCCAAGCTGTCTAGTCAATTCATCGGCCTTGTCTTTCCGGGCCTTCCTGTAAGCGATGATAACATCGTCAACGTAAAAGAAGAAGAGGACTCCTTCCTTCTTGAAACAACAAGGTTCGTGAGGAATCTGTGTGTAGCCTAACTCTAGGAGGGTCTTCGAGAGTTCTTTCTGCCATAGCAAGGGAGAGGCTCGTAGTCCGTACAGGGCCTTGTTGAGCTTCAGGATAGTTGCTGTTTTCTTATACCCCGGGGCCATGTGCATGAAGATATCCTGGTCAATTGGGGCGTTTACGAATGCGTTGACCACATCGTATTGGACCATCTCTAGGTCAAATCTGGCCGCAATGGCTATCAGGGTCCGGAAAGACCTTCCGGCTAGGGTAGCTGCATATGTCTCTTGCAACCTTCCCTTAGCTTGTTGGTCTCCTCTGACCACTAGCCGTGCCTTGCATTTCTGAAATCGGCCGTGTTTATCGAACTTGTAAACGTATACCCACATACAGCCAAGGACTTGTTGGTCAACGGCGCAAGCGTCTTTCTTTCGAATCTCAGTCCAGGACCTCATTTCCTTGTGACTCTGAAGGTGGCTTTCTTCAGCCTCTTGAAAGAGCATTCCAAAAGGGTGATGCTTTAGGTCTTGATGTTTCGTCGGGGGCGGCGGTAGAGAGTTTCGATGCATTTTCACCCCTTGTCGGAGCTTCCGTTCAATTGAGGTCTGGAGAGGGGACTTTGTTCCGGCTAGGAAGGCTGCTTGCCACGAGACTGTTTTGTTTCCTTCGTCTGATAAGACCCTGGAGCTGTGCGCTAGTAGCGCTGACAGTGGTGTGACTGGAGGTGTTAGAAGGATATCAGAGTCTTCTGACTGTTTAAGGCCGTTTTCTAGGGCAGTCGCCACGATGCAGTCTTCTGTTTCGTCTGTAATAGGGCTGCTTTCGTCTGCTAGGGTGGTTGTTGGAAGGACCACTTCAATACAGTCTTCAACCTGTTCGGCTTGTTCGTTGTCGTCTTGTTCCGGCAGGGAGGATCCTTGTACGAACTTGGCAACTTCTTCTAGGTCAGCTTCGAGTAGTTCATCTTTGAAGCTTTCCCAGTCTCCGTTGCAGCCTTCGTCTTCATTAAATATGACGTCTCGAGTATTGACTATCCGGTTGATCGTGGGGATCCAGATCCTATAGATATTTGAGGACCTATATCCCACTAGGAAGCCGATCCAACCTTTGGGCTTAAGCCGCATCTTGCGATTGACCTTCTGCTGGGCATCTGAGGTCATTGCATAGGCCTTGCAGCCAAATGCCCGTAGGTGTGTTTGATCCGGCTGTTTCTTCGGCTGTGGAATCCCTGCTGCTTTGGCTGATGCTGTATGCAGTTGATCATATGGCGTTTTCCAGCCTGATGCGTAGTTCGGCGTTCGGTTGTACAGATAAACTGCTGTCCTTCCAATTTCTGGCCACAGCTGGTGAGGAAGCTTTGCGCCTGTTCGCATAGCCCTTTCCTTGTCCTTGACTACACCCCCTGAGCGTTCGGCACCCCCATTCTGGGCTTGTGTGTATGGGGCCGAGGGCTCGATGATGATAGCTCTATTCCTCAGGAAGTCTCCGATTTTCGGCTTGATCTCCGTGATCTCGTTATCGCATTCGATGACTTTGACCTTGAGGCCGTGTTGGACTTCCAGATGACTTAGGAAGGATTTGAAAGCGGTGATAACAGCTTCTGTCGTCCGGGCTGTGAGGTAGTAATCCCAGATGTAACCCGTAGCTCGGCAGGTTAACAACATCTGTGAGGTATAGCCGCCTATGCCTTCTTGGTAGTCATGGAAGTCAATAGCGATACGCTCGCCGGCCTTCTGATCGGATTGTCTTGGGGCTCGTCTGATTTGTCTCTTGATCTTCGATATGCCACAGGCGTCGCATTCAACAGTGGCTGGTCCTCGTATTCGCACCCCTTGAGAGGCCGAGATAAGATGTTCCAGAGCTTGTGGTCCCGGGTGCCCTAGGCGACTGTGCCATCGGATAGCTTCTCCCGTCAAAGGGGCTCTCTTTGTGTGAGAGCTGAATCTGTGGGCTGCAAAGGCTGCTTTTGGGAAGCTTTCTGACTGGTATTCGACGACATACTGGCCGTATAGGTCATGGATTGTGCATGCAATCGTTCGGTCGAGTCGTCGGAGGGTCGTTGGGTTACGCCTATTATCCCAATAGAAGCCTTTCTTTCGTAGTTGACGTAGGGAGACTAGGGTCGTAAGGAGCCGAGGGCAATAGGCTACATCTTCAAGCATTAGGACTCGAGTTCCTGTGAGCCTGATGGTCATGGTTCCGTAGCCTAAGATGGGTAGTTTTCGGTCTCCTGCCCAGATGAAGTCGCCTGGAATAGCCTGCTGGAATCTCGCTAGTCTGTTGGCACTGTTTGTGATTGAGATAGTAGCTCCGGGGTCGAGGATCACGGAGTTCCGTAAGGGATAGTTATCCCTTTGGGCTGCAAAGGCGGTCTTGATTTCGGCGACTGGTCGGCCGTACAGTCATTGGTCTGAGTTTTCTTCCTTTGTTGGCTGCATCAAGGTTCTGTCTTTTGTGGTCCTGGCCTTCTTCCGAGTGAGGGCTTTTACCTTGGCCTCCAGGTCTGAGTCTTCCTCGAGAGCTTCTTTCACCTTCTTTTGGATCTTCTCTCGGGGCTTGAATCCCTTCCATGCCTGATTTGGAAAGACATAGAAGCATTTCGCAAGTTCGTGGGATAACCCACACGCCGGGCATTCCTGTCTCTTCTCAGGAGACCTCTGGCGTTTTCTTTCTCCCTTCTTCGAAAATGGGTACTGGCCTTCAATGATGCGGGCGTCCCCTTCATCATCCTGGGGGTCCTCCCCAGCATAGCTCGCAGAAAACGCACCGCGGGCCACTCGGCCCTTCGTGGCTTCTGCATCTTGGAGCTCATTTCGGAAGGCGTTCCCTACATCTCGGTATGAGAGGGCCCTATTTTGCAATAGAGTCTTTGAAGAGATTTTGTATGAGGCAGTCCAGCTGGGCAAGATGTGTGTGGTGACACTGAAGAAGTCCCAGGCCCATGCACTGTTGTGGAGCGTTTCAGGGACCTCTCGTTGTCGCCCTTTCGCCATTGCCTCTTCCCATTGATCTAGCCACTTGAATGCTGCTTGGCTGACCGTCTTTGGGGCAGTTCTTAGTAATGTAAGATACCTATTTCTGGCATCCTTCGTTTCATCTTCCTCGGTCCTTCCACACCGGGCACGAAGGTTCCAGTGCCATTCGTATATTGATTCGTGTGACTGACAGCAGGTTTGAATCAAGCTTGGGGAGACCGTACGGATAACCCAGTCCTGAAGGGTTCCAAGAGCGTTTTTCTGTTTTTCGAAAACCTTCTCTTGTAGCTGATAAAAGGTTAAATCCTGCTGGAAGATCTTCTGGCCTTGGTCTGTAAGGTCAGAGATAGACCATGTTCCATTCACCGTTTCCTGAATGTCGTCTGGGGCGCCGTCTTGAGATTCGGCAGTATGAGACCGGATTGTTCGTTGGGCTGTAGCGGTCTTCGTATATCTGCGTTTTCTTATATCCGGGATAGCTGGTTCGTCTCCGAGGAATGTCTTGCTTTTGAGGTGCTGCTGAAGACCAAGACGATGGGCCTGAAGGAGGAATTCATGCTCCCAGTTGAGGAAGTCCTCAGGCTTAGAGAGGGTAGCCGTAAGACCTTCCTTTTGGGGCTTGGATAGGGACATTATGTATGAGAAAGAGGGTTCTTCAAGGTATTGAAAAATAAAAATAAAAATGGTTGAGGCAATGAGACTCTTAATTGTCAGATATTAAGGTGAATCGTGTATATTTCTTGATCCTTTCGCAATCGAAGGACCATTGAGACCTTATATCTTCAACTGGTTCCTTCTAGGACTTGAGTCCTAGAAAGTCCTAGATGAAAGTCCTACGATCTAAGTTTAGGGCGTCAAACTTTAATCCTGAACCTTAATCCTGAAGTTGAGGGTGAACCCTCCAACATTCAACACTATGTCAAAAACACCACATACCTGGGCATTTGAGTTAACTCAAACTCACAAAGCTCATATGAGTTGAGTCTGAGTTATCGCCGCTGACTCATGAGTTAACTCATGAAACTCACGCCGGCATCCCCACTATTTCATTGATCTAGTCTAAGTTAAGTTAGCTTGTTACAAATTTACTTTGTTGAAAAGCGGCCAATGGCTCATACTCATCCGTTCAGAAGCTTCAATACAAGTCCCGCAGCCACAATGGCGATGACCAACAGACTTTCTCTCTCTTGAATTCATTTCCAATACCATTAAGCCATCGCTATGGTATTGGAACCATCCCCCGTGCCCAGCACACCCTCTTCTGACCCCGACTTCATCGATGCAGACTTGCGTATTGTGATATGCTCAAGTGATATCACACGGTGCTAAAGTGCTAAAGTGATATATATCACCGTGAATATATATCACACTTTTTTTCAGCTAAGTGTGATATCACGATAGCTAAAATGCTATCGGCCGTGTAGCACCCTTATCTGATAAGATTAGATAATCTTATCTACAGTAAGGGGATCTCATACACGCACATCCGGCTGTGCGTTTAATATCACGTGACTTTGCGCACATCCCGATGTGCAAATAAGATTCGTTATGTAAGCCCGATCCGCGTGTGTGAGTGAGTATCTTCCATCAACGGCCGCTGTAGGAATGACCAACAACCTGCCACAGCTCCGGGCGATAGAGGGTTCAAGGATTCATGTTTGGAGCGTTGATTCGAATGCGTATGTTCAGTGGATATGGCGGGGAACGCAGTGATATTGTAGGACAGCTCAATAAAAGTAGCATTATGTTGTTGGTGCTGCATTGCCAAGCCTACTTGACCCTACATTGGAACTTAACTACACCTTCCTCAAATCAAGCTATTGGACCACCAATCCTACACTCGGAGTTTTACCTTTTCTTTCTCATTCAAACGATACATATCAATCATATTTCCCATTAGATTTGCAAATGTTAGTAAGGGGCGTTCCCACTAGGCCCCTCCTCCCTGCTGTAAAACATCTCTCTCGGCAGCATCCCAGATATGTTGCATCCCTCGCCGCTGTGGAAAAGGCTTCTCTGCCATCTCTTCCCCTACATTCTGTTCAACTCGCTCATTCTCAGCTTTATCCCAGTCAAGATAACTGAACTGCTCCTCCTTAGTCCACTCTCTCGTGCCGGATTCCTCCCTGCAACGCGGCCCCATTTGCTTGTAGTTAAGACACCATTGGAGCTCTATCTTGCTATACCGCGCCGGCAACCCCATAGCCTTCCTATATTGCTGATTGGTCCTCAGCCCTCCCCGGGGCACTGTGGCATACCAAGCCTCTCGTGCTTCTTTGTACCGTTGGTAGATAGCACGCGGGTCATCAGCTCGTAACGCAGGAGCCGCAGCTAGTGGTGTAGGTGCTGGAGGAGATACTCTACGAGTTGTTGTGTGCGCTGTTGTGTGCGTTGTTATAACGGCTATAGTCTCAGATATCATAGAGACTCCTGACAGAGATGCCGGGGATGCTGAGCGGGTTATAGAGCGAGTAGTTGTGTGTGTTATTGTATGCGTAGTTGTAGATGAGTCATTAGGAGCCTGCACTGTATTTGTTGTTGTAAAGGCTCTTATTGGAGCTTCCACAAGATAGTCATAGCGTAAGGCACATACCTTAGACCTCGATGTATGGCCCACCGTGCCACATTTGGAACACTTTGGTGGCGCCTTTTGGCTTGTTTCTTTCTCAATGGCTTCAAATGCACAAGGCTCACGCTGTGTGCTTGTTGGCGGAAGCTTTGAACTAGCTGCTAGGCGGTTAAACAGCTTATGGGGCTCAATAATAATCCGGGGGGCATACATGCGTATTGTAGTGTTGTTATATGAGTACAACTGTTGTATAGTTGTACAACACTACTTTTGTTGAAGTTGTACAACACTACCGGACTTCCCAAACAACTGTTGTACAACAATAAGGCGCTCCATATAATTGGTCAAGTTGGTAGTGTTAGCTGATCAGATATTGGTTTTATCGTATACACCAGAAACGTGACGTGTCACGATGGCCTTGTTACGTCGTGAAGCTATCCGCCACCGGCTGAGTAGTAAGCGACCTCACTGATGGCTACGACCCTTGGCACACTTATGGCTCTTAGACGCCCACCGTTAGCAGACAGACATATAAGTTTGTGTTCTCTTTACTCCTCGGATAAGCTCTGTCACGGCCAAGGATAACTGTCGTGAATAATTTCACGGACAGCACGAACGCCACATCACAACTAGCGCAAGGCAGCATACGGCTGCCTAAAGACCATCAATGCTGCTTATGTCGAAACATAGCTACAAGAAGCCAGCTCCCAGTCCCTCATTAGATAGAAGTTAAGAGGTTTCTTCGATTCGATATTTTCCACATGCGAGTGATGACTTTTTCAATCAATGCTATGGCCGAGCTGCCCTGTCTCTATTGTTTTAATACTGCGAATCTCATTGCAAATCCTAGACGCTTTAGGCACCATTAGGGTGCCATATGCTTAAGCACTTATTCCTAGAATCTCGACTATGGCTAGCTCATCGCCTATCAGTTCAACATCTGCTCAATTAACAGCCATCGAGCGGCTGGGCTGGGACTTCTACAGCTTCTTCCGTGTTGAGTATCCTGAGAAGAACAAGACTCAAATTGGAAGGGTTCGGAAGTCTTATGGTCGAAGGGAATACGTCTGTCTTCACTGCTCAACTCGCTGGAGCAATGGATACACGAGCAATGCCATAACCCATGCTCAAAATCGACACCGGCAACTTATCCAGGCTAGTGAGACGTCTCAAAACTCACAGCAATCGACTCTAGGGATGGGCACGTGTTTAATACAAGTGTGTATTAAACTGTTTTTTATTATAATGAAACTGTATTTTATTCCGAATAAAAAACGCGTTTTTTATTGCAATATTGCTACCATGTATGAAGCCGCCCAACAGTCATATACTACAGATAACCAAGCCAAATTAGGTCAATTCCCCCCCGTTCCTTCACTCTCTGACCCATCTTGGACCTCAAATTTTTCCACAATCGTCTCCTCTCCGTCGGAGGCGGGTTGGTGAGTGAACTCGCCGATAACAGCGTCAACTTCCAGACTTGATGCGCAATGGATTTCCATATACGTATCTTCGAGAGTAAGCCAACCGTCTTCTGTCAAATCTTCCCAGCTAACCACTGTAGAATCAACCTCATCGCGATGACCAAGAGGTTGATTCTGAGACTGCGTTATCCTCTCTAGCACCCGTTCGTTCATGTAGATGAAGGCCAACTTGTCAGCGTTGGCTGGTGTGAGCCTGTTGCGTGCCTTGCTGTGGAGGAAGTTAACCGCCGAGAATGATCTCTCTGAGGGAACTGAATTGGCTATGGTTCCAAAGATTCGGACTGCAAGTGCAGCCAGCTTGCTGCCCTGGTTATCAAGAAGCATCCAAGCATCTAATGGCGTCCATTCTTTTGAATAGACCAAGCCCCCGGCAGCAAACTGGCCCCCCGATTGTGCTCGGAAGTGGTTAAATTCTCGAACAATATGAAGGTGGTCAGCAGGATTGACTGCTGACTTAAAGAACTGAAGCACTTTCATCATCAGCTGTTCTTCAAGCTTAGTCCCGACTGTGTCAGGCCTTAATGCAAATCCTGCATAATGAATATCATATGTCTGTTTATCCATACGGTTTAACCATACTGAATACAGCTCGCTGAAATTCACGTCTTTATGTTGCTGAGAATCGTCAAGTGCTTTCCATTCTGCTTTAATCTCCAGCCAACGAGGAATCACATGGCCGATGTGAGCCCGATCGGCTTCTGAGGCATGCTGACGACTGCTAACAGGCTTAATTATAGCCAAAACAGTCTCTAGGCGTATCCAGAAGTGAGGGTTATTGACAGACTCCAGCACCCTCGGAAGAAGCTCGAGAGACCCGGAGGCTAGCTCTGCCCTCACGTCAGGGCGGCGAGCGTATGTTTGGAGAGGTTCTTTACAGTGTAAAACTGACCATAAAGCATTGAATTGACTGCCCCAGCGTGTGATTGCGCTAAAGCGAGCGGTTAGTTAGAGCTAAGAGTCAGAAAAACTGAAAGACGCACGCAGATAAAAACGCCTTATGGTGGCCCCAAGCTGCCTTTTGTGCTTCTCTCAATCGAGCCAACTGCAGTTTCGACTTCTTGAAGAAGGTGACAATTAATGTAGCGCTTTTGAATGCCTCCTCAAAGAACGGCTGCTCTAGGATGTCCTTGATGAGTAGCTGTAGCCCATGTGAATCGCAGAGCGAAAAGAAGCAATGTTGGAATTCCTTTCTTGCAGCCAAATGCACATGAGCTTTCCTCATCACACTATCCGTATCTGTGCAAAAACGAGTTAATGCGCAAGAAGTTACCCTTGCAAATTATCTCCAGCTCAGGATACAAAAGATCGATGTAGTGCTCAGCCGTGTGTTGAATCTGTCCCGTATCAAACGTCTTCCAATAGAACGCCAGACCATTTGCCACCTGTATCGAGATATTGATAATTCGATGACTCGTGATATTGTCTGAGCCGTCAAAGATCACGTTGATACGTTCTGTCTGGTCGAGGATATCTTGGACTTGGTTGCGGTACTCAGAATAGGTCGGGGCTAGCAGCCGCTGCACTCGGCGACGAGACGGTGGTTGCCAAGCAGTATTCAGCTTGTTCAACAGAATTCGCATTCGTTTGGACTCGAATAGGTTAAATGGACGGCCATCAGCGAAAATTGCTCTAGCAGCAAGCTCATCAAGCATCTGCTTAAAAGTCTTGTCTACCACAGGAAAGTGCTGAGTAAGTTGAGACTGCTCAGACTGTTGCTGCCCTCTGTAATTGGGGCAATGGCGAAGTAAGTGCTTCTTCTGACGAGTAGTGCCTTTGGCTGTCTCGTGGCCACAGTGCTTGCACTTGACTCGTGAGTTCTTGAACCCTGAGCTAGCGTCCGAGGAAATCGTGATAAATTCTCGGTGGACCTGGTGGTCGGCTGGCCTTCCAGAGGTTCGAGGCATTGTAGAAGAAGCACGAAGGGTCTGAAGGTAGTGGGAAGTCAGATTGGGAAGTTTCAGGGGATACAGCGATAGGCTGTTGAAGGCTGTGGAGAAAAGGAGGTCGGAACAGGGATTAAGGTTATAATGATCCTATACACTAAGCCAGTTCTGGAAGGAGCTAATCCTAATAGGGAATGGAATATAATACATATAAAACGCGCCTGTTTTAAATATTTAATACAAAAAGCGCATTTTATTTAATGATACGGTATTAAATCCATCCCTACTTTAAATCACCCAGCTTGATTACTAAGGGCTGTTGTTCCTGAGGATCGTTGAGACCATGCCCGGCCTGCGACAATTACACAAGATCGCAATCCTTGCCTGAATCAGGAACAACCATTTTAGTCAGGAACCTTGGATTTGAATGAATGAATGAATGAATGAATTTATTCCGCCCGGGAGGATACGCCTCATAAGGCCCGCAACGTAAAATCTCGTTACATTGTTTTTTCGGACTTCTGGCCCTGAGGCCCTCAAACCTCACCAATCCCTTCTCCTCGCCACATTTCCCAGCCTCGCTTGTCCCCTTGGAGCTGACCCAGTAATGCAGCTGCGAGTCTGGAGTAGGGGCGGGGTTAAGGAATTCGGGAACGGAACAATCAGGGTCCGACCATCGCTGACCCACACACATCCTTTCTGCTAAATCAATAATCCGCTCCGACACAAACAAACATCAACTTCCATGTCAACATCAAGATCCGCGCGATATGTCGCGAACAACCCCAGATCACGACCCGACGCCGAACATGGCCGATGAAGTAGATTCCCAGCACGTCAATATCCTCAAGAACAATCAAACCCAGCTGTCAACATCTCTCAGCACTACTCCGCCCGAGAAATACAGCCCTCTCCTTCCCTCTCCTCCCACGACAGCTGAGCGCCCTGTGCAAGGCGTCGTCGACGATAGTGACTACCGACTTCCCGACGCGCTATTGCAGCACAAGCTTCTGTCGTCAACAACTGACGTTTCAGAATTCGCACAGTTCAAACTCGACCAGAAACAATATCGCAAACTTCACACCAAGATCGAGCGAACCTTCAAGAGATTCGACTACGAACCAAGGCGCAGCTGTCTCACGATTCGCATGCCTTCGCCGACACATGACTTTTTTGCCATATACTTCAGGGACGAAGTTTGCACACAGCTGAACAAGCTCGTCACAAGCCGCACCGACGAGACGAAAGATGTCGCCAGCAGGATCGAGAGCGCCATGGGATCGCGCGTCCTTCTGAAGGAGGTGGATGACGAGAACGATGAGATCAAGCGCGAACCAGACATCCTGTTCAAGTACCCTGGAACAGTCTATCCCGGTGTGGTTGTTGAAGTGTCGTACTCGCAGGATGGTAAAGATCTGAGGCGACTTGCGCAAGATTACATTCTCTACTCTAACGCTGATGTCAAGCTATTTATCGGGATCGATCTCAACTATAACCGCGGGCTATCGACAGTATCGCTATGGCGTCCGAAAATTATCGAATCTGCAGATGATGAGGAGCTGACAACGTCTCAGCACGTTCATGCTAAGGTATGTTATCTGTGCCCGACTTATTCCAAATCGCGCTGATTGAGTGTGCTAGCCATTCCTCTCATCCGACGGCGAGGCCATGAATCCTGATGAGTCTCTGACGATTTATCTCCACGACTTTGCCACAGAGGAAGTGTCCAGCGTTTGGCCCAGCGCCGAGATCAACATTCAGTTCTCTCAACTAGCCCAGCTCTTTAAAGACGCCCAGCAACGGCAGCGGGAGCAGGAATCCACCTGCGCAAACGTGGGTGTCAAATCGAAGCGGATCATGAGAAAGCGCAGACTGTCGTCCAGTCCCGTGCAGCAGCTGAGACCCGAGGATGAGGACAAGATTGCTAGGCAGGAAGATGCTGTTGCGCAGAAGTACCATCAGGCTGATGACGACTATGTGTTTGAGAACGAGGCGGATGAGGACTACAAGCCTCGGGCAGCCAAGCGAAGAGGCTAGTTCAAGGTTCCGATCAACTACACCAACTACACTTTTCGACCCAGAGTAGTGTAAATGTAAATTATGTAAGCAACTGTCCGGTGTAGTGGGTGTAGTGTGCTACACCAGCGCCTTTGGTGGATGTAGTTGACGGTTGGTTTGTCGTACACTTCGCTCACGTGACTTGCGCTCTTGATCATGGATGGTACTTGCCCAGCCTACTACCCCTCACTCTCTCCCTCATCGCCCTGAGCCCTCAGCCATGCCGTTGCTTGTTCTGCTAACTCGCCATCACTCATCCCAAGACCCTCATAAATCTGCTCTTCCTCGCGCCACGAGATCAACATCGGATCCAGTTCCTTGACGATCCCAGCCCTATACCATGACCGCGATACCTGACAGATGGAGATAATCTGGGCATCCAGAAGGCTTCGCGACGGCACCGCCATTCTTCCGGCAGCTGAAAAGAGCCTCTCGCACTCTGCAGACATTGGCTGAATGGTCAAAAAGTCCAACGCCATCCGCGAAAGTCGAGGGTATTTCAACCTCCTTTCATGCCAGTACGTAATAGGATCGCGAACTCTCCTATCACTCACTTCGCGGCTACCTTGCCATGTCTCGTATTCATCACCTTTGACTGCTTCATCGTCTGAAGAGTCGTATCTTGCCGGCATATGACGACTGTTGGCCTCGAATGGGCTGAAGAACTTGCGTCTTTTTGCTGGACGTTGGTCGTCTGACTCGTCTGCTTGAGAGAGGATATCGGAATTCGCGTACTCGGTCCTCCAAACTCGGTAAACCATCTCCTTAGCCTTGTCGACCCATTCTGGATGGGTGTCCCAAGTGTGCTCGAAATACGCCCACTTGTATGCAGGATGGAGAGCAAGAGCGGCATAGTAGATGGGTGTTTCATCTAGAGCTGAATAATACTTTTCAAGCTTGTCCCAGGCGAGATTAATCCCGATCCTGAACTGTTCGGCGTCGGGAAAGCCTGCTGCAAGCAATTTGTATTGCTCTAGTTTCGAGAGGAGCTCTTCGAAACCTAGAATCACATCCCATATGTTACCATATGAGCCCAGAAACCCTCGCCTTCTCTTTCTAACTTGTCCGTCACCCTCCAAAGTCCTCACTACATTCTCATAATGCGTCAATATCTCCTCCAGGCACTGGAGGGCTTCCCAGTCGCTGTCCGTTAGCTTGTTCTCCTCCTCGCAGATACGTGGCAGTTTTGCGGACTTCCTGACCTGACCCGTCCTCTTCGACCTATTCTCATCTTCCCACTCCTGTTTGTACTTTACCACCAGTAAGATAAGATATGGCCGAATTTTGAGTGCCCTACGGATCATGTACAGTTGGGAAAGCCAGCGGGTATTATTGTCTCGCACCACAGTAAGTGGCTTCCTCGATCGTTCCCTTAACGAACTGGCTTTGCTGATTGCATCTTGTTGAAGATCTCGCAGCAAGTACATCAATCTGTTGGACCGAAAGATGTCATAGACAAGGTTATGAAGCTTCCCAACGGGGCCTTTGCTCCTCCATGATTCCCAGTCTGCTTCCGGCAGGGCCGACGCGCCGGAGAGTTGCTCTTCGAAAGCGCTTGCGTTCTTGCCAAAGAGCAACGCCTTTGCTGACAAGTTGACCGTGTGACCGAAACAGCGGCCTCGGCGAGACGCACCAGTGAAGCCTAGTTCACGACCAATGGCCCCCATCGCTGTATCATTATTCTCTGCGTTGTCAAGCGTGAAATATCCTATTTTCTCGGTAATCTGGTAGGCTGTCAAGATATCAAGGACTTGAGCTGCAATATTCGATCCACTGTGGCGTACGGAAACCTCGGGCACACCCAGCACAATCTTACGGGGCTTGTTGTGCTCATCTCTGAAGAAGCAAGCGATTCCGTACAAGGTATGCCGGTTTCCCGACGTCCAGCCATCGAAAGAGATGTGAATCAGGCCGGGAGATTGTCGAAGGACGTCGATAACGGTGTGGCGGTGTCGTTGATACTCAGTGATAATCCTGGTCCTGAGGGTATCTGCAGATAAGTGGCCACCACGTATTGACACTGATGGACTAAGATAATCGAATATGGCTCGGAGATCCTCGTCTTCGACCGTGAGAAAGGAAAGATTACTCTTAACGATCCATTGCATCACCATCCGTTGAAAATGGTCCCTGTCAAAGTTCTTGACGAAGGAGTTCGCCATGGCCTGCTCCCGCGGCTTTTCCGGATCGAGCGTCAAGGTATCAGCTATTGAGCGGTGCTGCTTCTCGACGCTTTCCGCTTTCAACTGCGTCGAAGACTTCGTCTTGCCCTCTGGCGCCCGAATATGATGTTCTTTGAACAGATGTTTGCTGGCATTTTGAAGACCAGTATGCGTGAAGTTCTTCGGCTGGGGGACTCGTTGGTGAATGCAGAGTTTGCATACCCATCTTCGCTCATGAGCCCGCTGGATATCATACCCGTAGTCCCAAGTCCAGGAGGAGGTGTCCTTTGCGCGCTCGGAGAAGAGCCAGCCGCGGAAATGACGAAACAGACGTTCTTCCTGTAGCTGTTGGGCATCAGCTAGTAACGTTGATGGTGAAAGAATTGGTGGAGAGGTCTCAACGACTTTGTCTTCTAAAGGATCGGTCATTACGGGAGGTGTGAATGCGTCAAACAGATCGATGAAAATTTGGACCTGTACGGGAAATTACCCCAGGATATCCTCTATAACTACTGGGGGCCCGAAAATAAGTTAGGAAATACTAAAGTCTGTGTGGCCCTGCCCTCACAAAAGACAGTACCTCCTAACAGGGTGGATCCAGATGTCCAAAACTGGATACCCTGTCCCACTAAAAATCCACCGCTGCAAAAATCCACTACACCTACATCAACCAGGGTCGTCGATGTAGGGTAGTTGATCACGTCGAGGGTTCAGGTTGATTGATGTAAGTGTATGAGTAATACACCAATCGATCAACCGGTGGGTTTCGGTGTAGTTGATCGGAACCTTGGGAGAGATATAAGATACATATGAACAGATCAAGGCAAAGAGGCTTACTCCACAAATGAGGTCTGGAGACTATCCGGGTTTTTGGGATATAGAACTACTCACCATGATGGAATAAGCGGTGAGAACCCACTGTAAACTACCATCGTTGAAATCCAGGCTTTTCTTGATCTCAGGCAGCGTGATATTAGCCATACCAAGGCTGGCATTGTCGACGAAGAATACCGAGCACCTGAGAGGGGACGGTGTGAGAAAGAGTTAAACCAAGAACAATGGAATAAGGGTCTGGTCATTTCCAGAAGATCCAATTTATACTTACGCGATACCGACGGTGAAAATGGCCAATGCCTTGTCTCTGCTGGACCTTGCCGTCATAGTCGCCTAGGAATACGTTGAACTGGCTTTGCAGAGGTTCGATATTCGGACTGTCTGAGTCGAGGTGAAATTTTGGCGCGTGGATTAGGCAAATAGGCGATTTGATGCAGGTGACCAGTGATAGACTTTTACAGCAGTCACTGAGACATGCACGGGGTCTCATTTCCTTACGTACGTACGTACGCCATGAGATATCTGCCTAGACGAGCTGGGCGGGACAGGGGGCAAAGAATTTGCTTACGATTACAGTAAGTGTACCGTAAGCCTGGTAAGTCATCTCGGGCATTACATTATGCATGCAGGATAATCAATCGCTCTCGGAACTCAAGGCCGTAAATTTAGTTAGAGGTTGACTAACATTAACGCACGAATCGGAACGAGGTTTTGAGTTACAGGGTCAAAAAGCGGGTTACTGTGGTAGCGTATTTTGCTGTGCCGTGCCGTGCCGTCGTGCCGTGCCGTCGTGCCGTGCCGCCGGCAATTTTTTACATCATTTACTGCAGGGATAATCGTCGTTCTAGACGTTTCTGTGTGCTATGTGCTATGTGCTTTTAACATTCTGTCGACTGTCCTGTAATTGGAAGTTGCCTAGCTTCTGGGAATCACAAAAGAAGGCAAGTCGTTCGTGTTGAGCGCTTGCACCTTCCGCTCTGAAATATGTTATGTTATGTTATGTATATTTTTCGTCCGGGGGGCCATAGGCCCCGAAAAGTCCCCTATTGGGGCACAGGACGTGCTGTGCTAGAATCTTCCGCTCTGAAATGTTATGTTATGTGTATTTTTCGTCTGGGTGGCTGTAACGAAGCCAAATCTCCTACTGGAGCAAAAGACGTGCTGAGCTAGCTAGGTACAGGATACCCCGCTTCCTTCACCATCCAGCATACCAAGGCACAAAAGGCGCTGTTGTTGTCAAGCCCGTCACCCGTCAGCGGGTTCGGGGGCAGTCTGTCAAATTTTTCCACCGACCAGAATTCTCTCACGCATCGCTACATCTGCTGATGCAGTCCACAATCTCCAGTAACCAAGTTGTAGCTCGTAGTCGACTGTCGTGGCGGCAGGGAAAAACCTTGGGAAGGAATCAGAGGCCGGCGGTGCGGCTTGCCTTCAAAGGGGAAAAACCCATCGCAATCGGCGTCGTTGATCGGGAGGATGTCGCTACCGATGCCGCGGGCACCGTCCTCCGATATCCAAGGCGTTCTGGTTCTGAGGTGCCGCCATTAGATCCGACAAAGTTGTTGTCAGAGAAGGCGAACACTCCAAAATTCCTTCTCTGAAAACTGCTGTTAGGGAGCCGATGGCATCCCCGCAGTTTTGTGTGGCTGAGTAGCCCGTAGAAAATCCCGCTCCTAACAGTGCACTAACAGTGCGTGCCAAGAAAGAATTTTTACAGGGGAGAGTTGTCCGCTCTGAAATAACATCCTCTTTGTCAGGTTTAGGGTAAGTTAAGGCTATTTAGATACGCGGCTATACTTCATAAGCCGAATCTTGCCAGAAAAGGGCCAGCTAATAGGTGCGTAAGCAATTTCTGGCTGCTGCTGCCTGGAAATACGGGCGCAGAACCGGGGAAGTGGAAACAGGCTGACAGTGCGAGTCTTAAGTGCTATGGCAGACTAGCTTAATGCTCGCCGGCCTGAAACGTCGGTTCGTCGGGACTGCACCAGAGTAGCGGTATAGTCCCGGCATTTTCATGTCAACGTGCAAGATTCATAAAATGGAAATTGTGCTTTTTTACCCTAGGTATGCGCTAATCCATAACACCATGAAGCTGATTTTATATCTTATTCCTCACAGGCTTGTATTGACATGAGATGTCACGAGTTTCGACCAACGTTGCTACACTCAAATTTGTACCTGTATGATTCCAATTCACCGACACCGGATAAGGCGCGCAATCATCCCAATTCGACGACTTTCCTACTTCATTTTCCCCATTCGCGTTGAACCCAGCCCCCATCTTATTTCCAGCCTGCCTTGAAAGTCGCTGATGGGGTTCCACTAGTTCTCAGCAGCCCAATCCCGGAACCACTCCAGCGCCTCAGGGTTAGCCACACTCGCATTAGGACCTACATCGGTTCCTGACATGATCCGCTTCACAGCAATCTCAATCCTGCGAGACAGGTTAGTTATCGTGCTAAACCCATAGACCGGAGCCTGGCATCAAAGTCAAAACCTACTTTTTGCCGTTGTTTGTCTTCGGTATTCCCGCTTTACACTCCTCGATGACCCCTGGCACATGTCGCGGACTCAATTCCTTTCGGATACAAGTCTTAATTCTCTCTATCAGATCATTCCCAAGCTTCTGTCCGCCGTGCATGACAACGAAGAGACAAACAACTTCGTTAGGAATGTCATCCTTCACCCTACTGACGCAGAGCGCTTCGTCAATCTCGGTGGCGAAGAATCGACTCAGTAGACTATAAATCTCTGCACTTCCAAAGCGGACACCAGAGGGATTAAGAACACCGTCGCTGCGGCCTAGAACCACGAGACCGCCTGTGCTGGAATTAATCCTTGCAAAATCGCCATGGTGCCACACGCCATCAAAGCGTTCAAAGTAGGCGCTGCGGTACTTGGCCTCTCCATCTGGGCCCCAGAAGTTCAGAGGCTGGCTAGGGAATGGTTTGAGACAAACGAGTTCTCCATCTTCGTCGTACAGAAGCCTGCCAGTCAAACTGTCGGCAATGCTCACGGCCAAACCAAGGCCTATACATTGAATCTCGCCTGCATGAACAGGAAGAAGAGGACAAGGCTCCCCGAAGTTGGAGATGATATCTGTACCACCTGAAATGGATCCTAGGTTAATGCGTTCAGGAAAGGTGTTGTAGATGAATGAGAAGGTCGATGATGGCAGCGGAGAGGCGGTTGAGTAAATGGCCTCTAGATGAGAGAGGCAAACCTCCTGATTGGTACGAATGTCATGAGCCTCTAGTGTCATTAAGTAGGCAGCCGAGGTTCCAAAATGTGTAACTTGAAATTTCTCGAGGAGCTTTGGAATCGAAAGATAACCATGAGGCCGAAAGGGCGAGCCAGTGTAGAGCACTAGACTTGCGCCACATGCCAATGCTGCAACACTCCAGTGCCACATCATCCAAGATGTCGTTGTATAGTATAGGATTCTTGATGTTAGGTCCATCGAGCAGTGGAGTAAGTGGGATTTCTTATTTTGAATCAGTGTTCCCAGTGCACTGTGAACAATGGCCTTTGGAAGGCCTGTCGTGCCACTAGAGAAAAGAACGTAGAGAGGGTGAGATGATGGTAGCTGCTCAAAGTCTATAGGTGCATCTGAAGAGCTAGTAGAGATATAAGTACTAGACGTAAACAGAGGAGGTCCTAGATTGCATACCTTTCCAAGAAGTTGTCATATTCTCTTGTCTCAATGCCCATGAGCTTGAGGTTATCCATCATCCGGTCTTCATTGATCTTCTTAATGGTGATAATGAGCTTGAGACCCTTGAATCTAAGCCTGTCGACAATTTTCATTGTCTTATCTAAGCTCGACCACTGTTTCTCATTGTAGATCATGCCGTCATCAACGAACAAAACCGTGGGTTCAACCTGCTCAAATCGGTCTAGAGCTGCAGCAACGCCGTTTTCTGGACTGATAGCAGTCCAAACCGCACCAATAGTGGCGGCTGCAAGCATTGAAACCAAAGCTTGAACATGGTTGGAAATAAATCCCGCGATTACATTTCCAGGCCTCACACCTGAGGCCCGCAGCGCATTGGAGCATTGTCGCACAAACTCACGGAGTTCGCCCCAGCTGGTGGGCTCCGAATTGCCGTCTTCAGTTACAGTGATGCAAGCAGTGTCAGACTCGAGAATTCCATCTGGGAACAACTGTTGTTTATATTGCGCAGTAGTGCTGGGTGAAAATGTATTTTTATGAAACTTGGTTGTTCATTATTGAGCTGAGAGTTATTCTCGGGTTTATATCTCTAGATGATTGTATCTAGGACTTTGAACTTTAAATCTAGGACTTTCAGACTAACAGTCTGAATCCTGAAGGGAAGGGGATTCCCGGATTTTCCAACACGCCCCCATCCACCTTGTCTTCAGGGCACAGAGTCATCGTGGACTTCAGTACTCCAAATAATACGACCTGCTTCCTCGATCGGACATGCACTGACTCGAATTGCTTCTAGAAAGTGACCGTGGCTGACGGCGTTCAATGGTTTAGTGAGTCCGTCTGCTACCTGCTCATGTGTGCTGACGTATTGCACATCAATATTCCCGGCTTCAACTTCTTCTCGGATATGGTGCTCGGTTAACGGAATGTGCTTTGTCCGTTGGTGAAGCTCAGGGTTTCTGCATAGCTTTAGGGAACCCTGGTTGTCGCCGTTCAGTGGGATAGGCATATGTAGCGGAAGGAGCAGTTCAGAGAAGAGGTTCCTAGTCCAGGCCAATTCTCTGGCACACTGGGAGAGTGCTGTATATTCAGCCTCGGTAGTCGATAGTGCCACTGTTTCGTGCCGTTTGGCCCTCCATGAGACTGTAGATCCTTCAAGTTGAACAAGCCATCCAAACGTCGATCTTCCCGTAACAGTGTCGCCTTTCCAATCCGAGTCGGCCCAAGCTGTGATGCTCCAAGCGGATTCAGGATCTTTCTTGACGCCCCCAAGCACCAGGCCGTGGTCTCTTGTCTGCTGTAGATAGCGGAGACCTCTTTTGATCATTCGTGAATGTGTTGGTGATGGATTCGACATGTATCTTGAGAGTACCGAGAGTAGGAAAGCTAAATCGGGTCTGGTTTGGGTCATTCCATACATCAGCGAGCCGGTTTTCGAGCTATAGTCTTCTCGTTCTTCTGGAGAAGCCGAGTCGCCATTGTCTCTTGGTTGCAGTGTCGAGAGTGAATTTCGCTCCATCGGGGTCTTGACCGGTCGACAATCCTCTAAGCCGAATTTCTTCAGTATTCTGGTAAAATATGCATCCTGGGAAAGGTAGATCAGCCTTGAGTTCCTGTCTCGGGTTATTCTTACTCCAAGAAAATGGCTGGCGGGACCGAGATCAGTCATTGTGAAGATCTCTCCCAGGCGGGCTTTGTACCCTTGGATTGCTTCCTTGTTGCTGCCCATGATGAGGAAGTCATCCACATATGTGATGATGATCACTCCCGTTGTGGGATTGTGATATACGGCCGTGTCAGACGTTACTTGTCGAAAGTCAAGGGATTCCAAGGCCTCCTTCAGCTTCTTTTGCCATTGCCGAGGCGCCTGTTTGAGTCCATAGAGGGATTTGATCAGTTTGCAGATCTTCTCGGTTGAGAATCCTGGCGGACGGTCTTCTGGGTGTTGGTCGAAATACTCTACAAGCCCTTCCGGCATTTCGATGAAGACTTCTTCCTCGAGGTCCCCTTCCAGGAACGCCGTCGACACGTCCATCTGCTCAATCTCCCAGTCAAGACAGGCAGCAACGGTGAGGAGGATTCTCCAAGTCGCCGCTTTGGCAACAGAGGCAAAGGTCTGGTTGTAGTCAAAGCCGAACTGTTGTTCAAAGCCTCTGACCACCAGCCGCGCCTTGAACTTGTCGAGGTTGCCGTCCTCGTTTTTCTTGACCTTGAATACCCATTTGACGGTAAGTGGCCTATTGTGAGCTTGGTTGCGGTCCAGCATGCGCCAAGTTCCTTTCGTGAGGAGACTGCGCAGCTCACTGTGTATTGCTCTGAGCCAATGCTCCCTTTGCGGACCTTGAAGCGCTTCAGTCATTGTTTTGGGCTCAGTGATCACCTCTTTTCGGAGATCGGGCAGCTTAGCTGATGTCATGGATGTTGTCGTCTGTCCATGCTGAGGATTATGCACCTCAGCATGCTGAAGATTGTTCACTTCAGACCTTTGTGGCCTTGGAGTCTTTGTCTGCTCCGTGACGGACTGTGGCCGGCTTGAGATGGGAGCTCCGTTCTTGCGGATTTCCGGCTCAACATCATGCTCAGTTTCGGTCAGGAGTTCTGTCTCCCCAACCTTTTCGTAGAATTGTACATTTGCAGAACGGACGATCTGATGTCCCTTCCTGCGAGAGGGCACCCAGCAGGTGTAGATCTGTGAACCTTCCATGCATAGGTAGATTCCAGCCTCTCCTCTTGGGCCAAACTTGTGTGATCTCAATCTTCGTTCCTGCGGTATGTGTATCGTGACTTGTGAGCCGCAGATTCGTTCTCCGGACAGATCCGGCTTGTTGTCTTGTCCGGGGAAGGCCTCGTTGAGAAAGCTTTCCATGGGAGTGAGGCCATCAATTGCCCTGGTGGCTGTCACGTTTGTCTTGCGCACCATATCTTCCAGGACCAATGGCCAGAGCTCTATCGGGATTCTTTCCGATTCCATGGTTGCTCTGACTTTGTCAAAGATGATGCGGTTAGAGCGCTCAGCAACTCCGTTAAATTCAGGAGTATATGGTGTCGTCTTGATGATCTTGACGCCGTGAGTGTACTCGAGGTTTTTGAGAGACGCACCATAGAGCTCAGAGCCGCCATCCATTTGGATTGCGTACACTCGGATGCCATACTGAGTTCGTATCTTGGAGATGAGCTGGCCTAGAAGTTCCGAAGCCATCCCCTTCCTCGTGAACGTGTAGGCCCATCTCATTCTATGCCTGTCATCTGTGGCAATCATTCCCCATCGTTCGCCTCTAATGCCCGGTGGATTGACTTTGAAGGTGTCAACATGAATGAACCCGGCCCTGGAGGCTCGTTTCCGTTTATTTCGCGGAGTCCATCGTAGGGCCTTTGCGATGTCGCAGGCGAGGCAGTAATTGAAAGGCTGATGGTCGTGGTGGCCGTCACAGTACATTCCTCTGGTCATTTTGGCAGTCTGTGACACCTGATATGCGTTAACATGGCCGAGTCTTCGGTGCCAAAGGTCGACATTCAGGCATTGGTTTGATGAAGCAGTGTGATGATTGCATGGTTCTGGCTGGAGTTCCGAGACGGCCTGGTTTGAAACAGTAGTCTTTCCGACCTCAGTGTTCACGTACAGACCGTCCCTTCCTATGCGGAGGAGACCAAAGACATCTCCTGTTGGGTCGTACATGTCGTTCCCGTCTATCCAGCCGCCGTTCTTGTATAGCCTGAGTCCTGACATGACATTTACCGGAAACTCAGGGATGAACAGCGTGTCTTTGAGGTTAATTGTGACCTGCTCACCCCATTTGTTTATGAAGCAAATTTTGACTGTCCCCTTACCGAATGGGTACACCTTCCCACCGCCCGTAACGAGGACCGTTCGGGTTGCAGGCTGCAGTTCTGTGAATAGGCTTTGGTCGTTGCAGATGTGGACTGATGAACCTGTGTCGAACAGCCATTCTGCGGTTGAAGAGATGTTATCAAGGGAGACTTTACACGTCTCTGTATTGTCCATAGGTAGCTCGTCTGAGACGCTGTCTTCAAGAATCAGAAAAGATCGCTCAACTGTCATGTGATTTGATTCCTTGATATGGAGATTCTTGGTGCTGTCGCGTTGAAGATCATGCTCCATGAGTTCCTTGGCGAGACGGACTGCCCAGTCGGGTCGCTTATCCTTATGGGCGAACCAACAATCATTTTCATGATGTCCTCTCTTCTTGCAGTTCGTGCAGGTATGTTCCTTGTTCTTGCCGACTCGATGATTGGTTTCCTGGCTAGACTTGTTCGCGGCTCGCTGGTTCTTTGAAGATCCTCTCCTCCGGCCACTTGCCTCTTGCTTTCTTGCGGCCGGGCCCTTCCTTCCAGTCTTTTTACTGTGAGCCCAGTACGTGGAGGCAGTACCATGACTGTCATCATCATCTGATGACCTGTTTTCATCAATGAGATCTTGCTGCATTGATCGTAGTGTTGGCGGATGCTCCGAGCGTAGGAGAGCGCGCTGTCTGGCAGTCCAGTCAGGGTACTCGTTCTCGCAGGCAGTCAGATAAACAACCTTTTTGAGGGTATCTGAGATTGGTTCTTTCTGCTCGAGGAGAAGTTTGACGAGTCGTTCAAAGTCGACATTAAATTGTGGAATTGTCTCGTAAGAGCTTGTTTTGATCCGGATGAACTGGTAAAGTGTTGTCTGCAGAAGAACTGGGCCCGTGCCAATACAATAGGCCTGGAGAAGGTTGAACATCTCCTGGGGATTCTCAATCCCGACTAGTTGACTGAGTGCTTCTCCAGTGCAGTTACCTCGGATGGAGACGGCAGCTTTTGCCGCCCTGATCTTTTGATCCATAGTCTGCTGTTCCTCGGGAGGGTAATCACCAAAGACAGCATCTTCGAGGCCATTGATCCGAAGAATGGCCTTCTGAGCTGGGCAATATTGCTCCCAATTGGAGGGGCCGCCTAGCTTGAGCTCTTGCGGAAGGAAAAGAGTATTCTTTTCAGAGATGACCGTGGTACTGTCATACATTGAGGATGGTGTGTGGTCTTGACCTGAAGCACCAGGTTGCGACGATTCGGATGCAGGCGATACTCTGATTGTGTTGCGAGTTCGCATGGTGGAAGGTGGGGCTCGTCGTGACGTCATCTTGAGTTGAAGTTAAAGTTTGGTTCTTTGATTCAGAAGAGAAACCCGGTGTTTGCTAACCCGGGCTCATAACCTGTTGTTTATATTGCGCAGTAGTGCTGGGTGAAAATGTATTTTTATGAAACTTGGTTGTTCATTATTGAGCTGAGAGTTATTCTCGGGTTTATATCTCTAGATGATTGTATCTAGGACTTTGAACTTTAAATCTAGGACTTTCAGACTAACAGTCTGAATCCTGAAGGGAAGGGGATTCCCGGATTTTCCAACAAAACAAGCATGTCTCTACATCAATGATAGATCGATGATAGATCAATGATAGATCAATGCTACATCAATGCTACAGCAGTGATAGATCAATGATTGATCAATGATCGAGGATGAGAATCCAATGAGGTTGCATAGCTTACGCTTTGGTGGAAGCCATTGATCCGATGGCTAATCCAGTTCAGCTCATAAAGCCAGCATACGCATTCTTTTATTTTATTGTTATGCTTCTGGTTCATGAACTTTTCTTTCCAGTCACTCACACGACCTAGGTTACCCGGGCCCGAGCCACGCCTACAATAAAAGTTGAATCCATCGAGACACTCGGTACCTACCAGTCCTTCATCCTCCAAGCCTCGCTCGGCTTCGCCAACCTTAGCATCAGAGCACACATACTAGCAAGACATAGCCTAGAACAAAACGGCTTTTAAGCCCGATGAACCTAATACTTCAAGATCAAGTTGCAGATTTGGCAGACGTCTCATCGAAAAGCGAGTATGGATCAAGACACAGGACGGGCGATAAGAATGTTCTGGCCGCGCGAATGTGTCGTGAAAATCAGAATTGCACGGCCTCGTGCATTCGAAACAGAGGCTCCAGGCTTATATGAGGTCGATGGTCTTCTTGTTGATACTCAAAAAGGGTGGGCCATTTTTGTGATGTGATTGTCGCCAGAACGATGCTAACTGAGATAGTATTGTCCTCACAGTTCGGCGTGCCACTGGCCCGGGGCCCTTTTCTGGCGTCATGATACTCCGAGATAAGCAGGAAGTGGAGGTTCGTCCCATATACTGTGACCCCGTACATGACTTTGGGTTCTTGCAATACAATCCAAAGTCGGTCCAGCACCTAGATCTTGTCGCTGTCGACCTTGTTTCCGACCCTCCAAAAGGTAAGCGTTTACATTGGTGACTTGGAGACGACGTTTGCTAACACTATAGAGCCTCAACCCGGTTCGAAGACCCTTGCTATGTCATCGACAAAAAGGGGGATTTACTTGATAGCTACATCACTCATGTAGACTCAAATCCTCCCTATCGCACATACCCCCACTCCAAAGTAGGGTACAAAGACTTCAGAGACTTCAATACACACTATTATGAAGCAAGAACTCGAAGTCCGGCTGGGGCCGTTGGAGGCCCCCTCTTTAACAGGGCCAAACAAGTTGTCGCCCTTCAAACTGGCGCCTCGCCCGATGCTTTCACTCACTACTTTCTTCCCCTCACGTACCCGATACACGTACTCAGGCAGATCCAGAATAGGGAGGAGGTGAAGAGAGGCGACATCCAGGCTCTCTTCACACTCAAGAATTCTTGCTATCCTCATCATCGAGGGATTCTCATTATGGCTCATAGCGTCCTGCCAGGAGGATCCGCAGATGGTAAGCTCGAAGACGGAGACATTCTCCTCAAAATCAACGGATGCACCGTCATTGATTTGCCTTCTCTCAACATGGTATTTGATGAGAACATTGGCAAAAACGTGACCATCCTCGTCCAGAGATCTCAACGGCATCTTGAGCTGGACATCGCAGTCCAGAACCTCCACGAAACTACCCCCAGCTCCCTATTGATGATTGACGACGCTACTTTCCACGATGTCTCATGCCATGACGCTTACCGATTCCGTCACTCTTGTCAGGGCGTCTTCATAAGCAGCACTGGCCATTGCCTTCAGCCGATCGATGCAGGTGCCATTATTCAGAGAGTCAGATACATGCCAACCCGAAACATTGCCGAATTTATAGACGTTATAAGAAAGATCCCTGCTGGAACTCGGGTACTGACCGAATTCTGGCACCCCATCCAGCAGCGTGTCATGTACGAGGTTGTTACGATCGATTTTGGATGGTCACCATCTCTGAAAGTGTTCAGAAGGGATGGCATGACAGGCAAATGGGACGTTGAAGCCCATGAGAAACTATCAGCTACTATCAAAACAACGTGTAACGTCACATCGCGTGTCCATTCTGCCCATGGAACAGCCTCAACAGTTGCAGAGATTAGGAGCACTACCTTGGTCCACGTTGAATGCCGCCCACAATCTACAATCGAGGGGCAAGACGCGAACATGAAATCGGGTTTGGGACTTGTCATCGATGCTCAAAGCGGTTTTGTCCTTGTTTCGAGGGCTATTGTATTGAATTCATTCTGTGACATTCAAGTCACGGTTGCCGACTCAGCTGTACTCCCTGCATCCGTCAAGTGTCTACATCCATGGCACCACTGGGCCATCATTTGCTACGACGCCAACCTCGTGCGCGTCCCAGTCAAGAGCGCAAAACTAAGTACAGAAGACATCTCGCAAGGACAGAAGATCACCTTTGTAGGATGTAACGGCAGTGGTGAGATTGTGGAGGCTTCTACATCAGTCACCAAAGTCATTGCGCATGGGCTAGAACCCCTGTGCCTGTGTCTGCTTACAGCTCGTCTGATCAACATTGACAGGATTGAGGTGGAGGCAGCGCTCAGCAATGAGTGCAACACTGGTTTTTTCATTGCAACTGATGCCACTGTCCAAGGACTCTGGATAGCTCCCGAAAGCGCGTGCCCGAATAAACATCGATTTGGAATAAACTCGCAGGAAATAGCCGCAATTGCCGAAAAGCTCAGCCAAGGAGTGGATATAAGTTTCTGGAGACTTCCTCTTGAGCTTCAATCAGTCAAGATTACCGACATTGAGGCCATGGGCGTATCTACTGAGTGGATCAACAAGGTCCTAGCCGAGTGTTCGGACCGTCGCATGTTGATGGTGAAACGGACCTGGAGCCAGGTGCCTCATCAGTTTCAAGTTCGGGATATACTGCTTAGTTTGAATGGCAAGCTTGTCACCCGGCCTTCCGACGTCAATATCACGGATCCAGAAGAGGTTTGTGACGTGGTAGCTTCCCGCGAGGGTAAAGAGATTACCATCCGGGCTTCTCCCGTTCCCGAGCACGATTTTGAAACAACACAGCTTGCAACCTTTAGCGGCCTAGTTGTGCACAAGCCGTACCGCACTGTGCGTCACTTCATCGACGAACTTCCCAGCGAGATTTTGGTTGCGAGCATGTACCCAGGATCGCCTGCACATTGGTATGGCGTAACTTTAATGTGTTTCATCATATCTATCGATGGTAAACCTGTATCGTGTATCACATCGTTGTTGAGTGTCATTTCTCAAATTCCCAACAACAAGGGTATGTTCTGCGCGATCGCCTTCTTGGATGCAACCACCTAACCGGGATTTCTATAGAATTTATGATGGTTATAAAAGGCTGCAATGGCCAGAGTCGAGAGGTCACTTTGAAGAAAGATGAATGCTTTTTCTCAACCACAGAATGGCGTCATTGTCCATCGGTTCCTCGAGGCTGGGAGAAGATCTCCTCTGATTAGAAACGACTGGGAAATTATGTTGAGCGTTCTATGAAGCGTGCTCGACCGGAAATTTCTCAAGATGTGGATGGTAGACCTGGTACGCAGTGTTCGCCAAAGGCTTTAGAGCGATCTTTCGACTCTGTTTCGGAGGATTCTTTTGACATTGTAGGGTAGTAAACCGGTTACTACTTTGCATTAGTTGCTCCAACGCTGTTCATGAAGATGGCCATATGAACAACTATGAGCAAGCGCTAGACAACCAGCTCTCCGACTCATCCACAGATAATGACAGAGTCTCTGTCTTGACAGATGACAATGACATTACGGTCATTGCTGACGACACCATAGAGTAACACAGTGTGTATAGAAGAAGTGGAGGCCTACGATATCGCATCAGACGGAAACGTTGGGACTCAATTGACACATGCCAAGGATATCAATGCGCTGCTGTGTTGCCAGACGACTTGTGCACTGAGGAGACGACTGGAATGCTCGAGATATCGATTCAAGAATGATTTCGATGAAAAAGCTTGACGAGCTGCTGAAGATGTCTGGAGGGAGTGCCTGAAGCGAAAGGCCAATACGCAAACATTACCGAATGGCTCCTCTGGCCATTGTCTGATGGCGTGGAGTCCGGCTGGGGCCGCCGGAGAAACAAAGCTGGACAGTCGGTACTGCATACAACAAGAGTTGGTTACTGCGTTCGTTTAGGCGGCGGTTGTATCATCTATCAGGATGAAAGAAGATCGCTGTCAAGACACCGTAGATCGCGGGTTGCAGGCTCGCCTTCGACACGGCGCCCGTCTTGAGCAGGTACGAAATAATTTGCCAGACGAAGGTCTAGACACCCACCTCGGCCATAGCTATAACCGTCACCAAGATCTGGCTGATTAACAAAAAATGTATCAGTTTTCTCGCTATTCACATATACAGCACCCTTTCCACAACTGAGATAATTTTACAATCCTCGTTTTGAAGGCAAACATGCATGCTTTCATATGTTATATGAAGCTGGATACCAGGCCTGTCGTGTGGGAAGAAATGCTGGTCGACTACATTCTTGCGTTTACCTTTGGAAGATTGTTGGCTCTGGTTAGGCGCGATCTGCTACATCAAGCTAACCCGTTCGTGTTCCACAGTTGTAGCAAAAATGAGGCATCCATGAAGTCCGTGACACCCTTAACCTGGGAAGATTGTCCGCAACTCCCCTGCCAAGGCGTTTTGTCACTAGTCGATATCATCCTCTCAGGAAGAAAATCCCCGGCCTCCGGACTGCATTTGCATGGCGCACCCTGGTCTAAAGCGGGCTGCCGTTCCGCAGCCACGCTGCTCCTTCTTTTCTCGATTGGCACGTAATACGACAGGCGTAAATGAGCAACCCGATTGGACCAAGAACCGCTGTTGTGATGTAAAGGCCCCTAGCGCCCAGCGCATCAACGTGACTATGCTCTCTTCTTTTCCGCCCACCATGTCTTAGATGTCATCGGTAGCGAGCTATTGTCAATATTTATTTAAGAAGTCATTAATGAAGCTCATAACGACTACAAACTTTCAGCTGCTTTTTCTTTTTTCGTCGGTCCATCGTTCGAGGAACCAAAGCTTCGGCGAATCGATAGCCTGTTATGAGCAACCAGCAGCAACCGCCCACAAACTCTGTGGCGAACGATGGACCTTAGGTAAAAGAACAAGATCTTTTGCTACCTCTTGCGAATGGTAGGATACAATTTACAAAACCTTCCACCTATAGTGCCCGCACTAACGACAACAAACGTCGCTCTAGTCATACGGATCATGCGGAAGGCCTTGCCCGCAGATGCCAAGTTAGCAAAAGATGCACAAGAGTGCATGCAGCAGTGCGTTAGCGAGTTCGTCTCGTTCATCGCCAGCGAAGGTATGGTTGACTCTTACATCTATGTGCACCAGTCAATACTTTATCCTTCTTCCTACAATACACTAATTAAAGGGACTTGATAGCAGCCGAGAATGCCCAACGGGAAAAGCGGAAAACAGTCACTGGCGACGACATATTGGTTGCCCTGAAACAATTAGGATTTGAAAACTACGGTGAGGTTCTGAGAGTTTATCTTTCTAAGTTGCGAGATCTTTGAGGCTCTGTGTATATTACAGTTCAAAGGTCTGAGTTCATTTGGATTTAGCAGTGTGTTGGCTTGATGCATCTCGTTGGGTGATCGTAAGCTTTAACTATGAAGCAATCTAAGTATCGTGAGATTCGTTACCGGCTTCACTCGCCAATCGCTGCGGAGCTCATTCCGCGACACCATGCAGTCCTGCTAATCAACGTCGCTCAGGTCGATGCGGATAAGGCGAACATTGTGCCTTAGCCTTTTGTCTCAAGAAGAATTTAGCGTGTAAATTTCATTGGTCAGCGCATTTAGTGATGCAGGAATGCTGCTAGAATGAATCTGGTTACAACATATCAAAGAGAAGCTCTGCGCTTAGCAAGAGACAAGCGAACTCGTTTCACTCTGGATGAGGAAGCGAAACGGGTTTTGCAAACCATCACATTCCGAGATCAGATATCCTGAGAGGTAGCTTCCCAGGCCATATGTTGAGTCAGAGCA
Organism: Fusarium oxysporum f. sp. lycopersici 4287; assembly: GCF_000149955.1. NCBI lineage: Eukaryota > Fungi > Ascomycota > Sordariomycetes > Hypocreales > Nectriaceae > Fusarium > Fusarium oxysporum. The sequence goes on from NC_030991.1 coordinate 3,484,120, forward strand.
ACCTATTTCTGGCGTGCATCGAGTGGCTCCCTTCCTAGAACTACCAACGTCATGTGGTTTACTGAATAGTGTTTGGCATTAGACTTGATGAACTAGTACCTCAGCAGGAATAACTATGACTACAAATGCATGAGAAAACTCATGGAGGCGCGGGAGACAGAGTGTCTCTGCAGGCTCGGAGAAAGGCTTCCGACTCTCATCCATTTCTTGTGCAGCTTGCTCCTTCTCCCGCTGACGCTCATCCTTGATTTGCTTCAGATCAAGCTCTGTCTGAGGATCCTCATTGCCTTCTAAGCAATCTCTCTTCGGTCTTCACTGAATGGTTCAAGTTCATAGCACTTCGACAGCTAATAGATGAGTTTCAGTGCTCACGCAGCCCGACGACCACTCTAGAGAGGAATTGGCTTCTTGAGGACGCGGTATTCGACATAGTCCTCACCATCAATACTAATAATGGTGCCTTGTGATACGAGCTTACCGGAAAATGGACCCTGCGTCTTGCGTTCATACTTCACGCCGGCGTTCATTTTGGCGTCTTGGGCATTTGTTCTTAGCCGCAGACTGTCCTGGCGTGCCCAGATCTCGTTAAGACGTTGAATGTCGTCTGGCTCGTGTAAATACTGCTGCCCGTTAACCGCCAAACCGGAGATATTTGCGGCTGCGGCTTGGGCTGCTGCACGTTCATGGTTTGCTGCTCGTAGATGAGCGCGTTTCTGAGCGCATTTCTGAGCGAGTTCGAGGCGTGCAATTTCACGCTTGGCTAGAGCAGACATTCTTTCGATTTTATTGTGGCTCAGAGACGTCGTGCCCGTGGTTTGGCGGGGAGCTGGGGCAGGCTGAGGAGGAGTGTCCATCTCTATGGGATCCTTACTCGATGTAACAGCGTCACCATGCCCAACCTGTGCCTGCCGCTTCTTTTTCAAAGCTCGTGGCGATTGCCTCTGCTCAAGCCGTTCTTTCGGTACCGACTGTATATCGCTCTTGATGGAGTTCATTCCGTGATGGGAGCTAATATCAGGGATGATTTCTACCTGGGCATGAAGACCTCGTGTAAACTGACTGCTGTTCTCAAATTCCAACTGCTCGTCTGCAGGTGAACGGTGGTTGTTGGCATCAGCAGACATCTCGCCCTGGTGGGCCGTGTGATTTTGGCCGGAATTCTGTCCTACATCCCGTCTCCTGTGATGATTAGCAAGGCAGATAGTACAGTGCTTCCACAAACGACACGTACCAACGCCGACATTGTCGGAGGAAGGCAGGATTGTCACTATCGGGATGCTTCCTGCGTACATGAGATCTAAAACTATCCTTCCTCGCCCACTCTTGCTTATTTTTGCAACCTCTAATAGTGCACACCCAGTAAATGTCCGGCTTTTTCTTCAGACAGGGTATTTGATGTCGAGCAAGATCACTTTCATTTCGAAACCCCCGTGCGCAGGCAGAGCACTTTTGCGGCAACGTATGACCTGTCTGGTGCTTGCTGGAAGTATAAGTGTAAGCTTTGTGGAGAATATATGAAGTTGTTGTGATGGTTTTTTTACCTCAATTCACTAGGAATCCGGAATGAAGCTGAACATAAATTACAGGCATGTGCTTGCTTCGGCGCTGTTTTGGGGTTTGTTCGCTTCAATCTGGCCATCGTGGTGCTGATATATCAGGTAGCAGTGGCCTTCCTTCTGATAAAGAAATGTGATTCCGCCGGTATCCGTAATAAGTATACGGTATTTCTCAGAATCTTGGCGGCTTGTGATACTACAGGGTTACTAACGTGTTCGTGAGCACAACACGACTGGACAACGTGATGGACAAGGTAGTATCAGTGTGTATCTTATTGAAAACTTGCGAGTATCAACCTCAATGGGAGGGAATATGATGGAAGTGTGAGAAAGTCTGCGCAACGGATGCCATGATTCAAGAAGGCGAGACCAGTACTCACTTATTTATTAAGAAAGGAGAAGAAGCGTGAGTAGGAAGAGCCGATCTCTCCGCCTCAGAACATGGATGTATGGGGCGTTAGGATTGTATGATCTATCGTTACTCATACCAATCCTGAAACCAACAGCCGTTCCTCCCCAGCTTAGTAGTGGGGCTATAATTCAAGCTAATTTCCAGCTCAGGGGCCTGACAAGCTTGACTTATTTAGACTTGAGTGGGCAGATGGGCTCGCAAAAAGGTGTCAAGGGCGCACAAGCGTGCGTCACAATCTTGTATGAGTACGCGTTGACATGAAAAGTAGCTTTGTAACCAAACACCAGTCAAAAGTTGAACAAGACTCTTATCGCTAATTCCGCTCGTGCGTAGAGAAACATCGTTTAATCGACGACAACGAGTACGGCGAGGATATAGGCTGTCATGTTTGCAAGAGACAGGCTGGTTGAACTAGGTAAGATGACGGTTGGGGGACGGCCGTGCAGCCCAGCCGAAATGGGATAGTGAACTACATCGTTCTTGGACCTGGCGTGACAGCAGACTGAGGTTTTTGATTGTTTAGGGGTATCGGTAGACAAAACAGATTGAGGAGGCAAGTAGCCAGGTTTCTTTCAGCACCAGATTAGTGTGAATATACTACCAAGGCTCCTTTTCTTTTCTACAAGTTTCTTTTCCTGGTAAGATATAATGTCAAAAACTTGGTACGTCAGCGTGACGCCTGAGGCAGAATCCTGATGTAAGGCTAGCGATCTCCCATTCTTTCCATGGAATCTCGGCTCTTAGCGGGATGAATATTCGACTGTAAATGTCCGTGTTTGCAGAATCGACCTCTCACTGCCATCATCACGTTGCTCATTGCCGCTTTCATCGTCTCCTACTGCAACCCTATCTCCGTTCTTTGGGTCTCCTGGAAGTTGTTCCAGCTCAACGTCAAGCCCCTCAAAAGATTCATTGTACTGGCTATGTGCATTCGCGACCCTGGTCGGCCTACCATTATTCTGCTGCAGCCCGTATGACGGAACACCATGAGCTCTATTGGAAGACCCCATAAGCTGAGGCATGAAAAGCTTGAAGAATTGACGCAGTGTGGGCGTAGAGCCGCATATGACAAATAAATTACCTTCAATGAAGCTATGCTTGTCAGTATACGGACAACAGCTGAGCAAGGAAAATATCATACGTCCAGATGTTAGCTGGGGCAGCATCCCAGCTGGGATCTGTACTTGCCAGCACTACAGGTAAATATACCAAGCGGATAACCGATGAAACAACAGTCCTATGGTAGTTAGATATGTGCCGTGACGTAGACACACGACTCACATTGACGCAATCCCAAACACAACAATCACACCTGCCTTCTGTATCCTTGGCATATGGAGATTGGAAATCGTCGGAATCGGTAGAATGAAGAGCATCACGTCTGTGACAATGTTTGAAACGGCGGTGGCCATGTATAAGATCGCCGCATCGATACACTTGCCTTCCACTTTGAAGTTGAATGCTTTGCGCGGCGGAGTACAGACTAAGAACATCATAAGAGTGATGACGATTGTGTATAGACTGACGACGCCAATGGAGATCCACACAGCGATTCGGAAGAATCTTTGGGGCGAGATGCGTAGATAGTATGTAAGAAGAGAGAGCTTGGTGAAACCGTTGCATAACATATATATCGGCGCGGCAATGTAGCTTATCTAGGCGGAGCTGGTGTTAGTCAACTCGGTTGATATTTCCATGCCAACTTACTAAAGAATACCGCTGGTAGTTTTCGAGAGACATCTCCCACGAGTGGCTACACATACCGCGTTGCGCGATCGAGGCTGAAGTTGCAACAATGTTATGTCTAGCTAGCAAAATGCTTGGTTCTGTTCGACCACTTACCCGTCATCAACGCTTGCGTCAATAAGGAACAAACCTATCAATGGTAAGAATCAACCTATTTCTCATAAGACAAATGTCATTACCCAACCAAGAAACATGAAGCCTACAACCTTGTTTAGCAAGAAAAGCTCATCTGATTCCATCCATAATCGCATTTCAAAGAAGAGAGTTCTCACATACAGTCGTCGACCTCTAATTTCTTGCGGAGGCGGATCTTAGTGTAGAATCGCTGCAGTAGTGCGATGAATGCGAAAAGTGCCCCTATTCCAAATATCAGGTAATGCTCCGGGGCATATTGTTGCTCGGGGTCGTCAAAGTCGACAACATATCCTTCCGGAGGCAGCCGAAACACCTCTGTGCCATTGATACTGGGAAAAGACATTTCTAGGCCCCTGGGACGACGATGTAGACTTGAATTTCGTAAAAGAATGCACCTGCAGTTCTACAGAGAGAACCCTCAGGCGCGAATCTGGGCTTATAAGTAGATATTGTTGTACTGTGAGACAAACAACCTCGACAGTCTCAGGAGCCAAAACGGTCATGATCAGCAGCAGCCACAAGAACACAACCCATGTAAGAATAGATAATTGCATCAGACCATTCTAGACCAAGGTTTGTCAAGCAGGTCTACGCCCAGCTTCTGCAATCATAGCTAAGAAATTAAGCCCTAGACCCACCGGTCGTGGGCCATTTTCTCTAGTCGTTACAGCATCCGCCTGCCCCTGACTACATGAAGCCAGGGAAGCCAACGGGCGAGCGGGTGTTTGTAAAGCAGTAGGGATGCGCTATGTTGGCCGTTCAGGCTTTAGCGTATGACAAGGAACCTAAATACATTGTTAGCGGCCACGGATCCACCAGATCCGTGGGAAACCTTGACCTCTACGGATCAAGGCTAGCCCGGACCGGATGGACAGCTGGCGAGGCGACTTCCTTCACCTTCTATACTAGGCAGAGCTTGCGTTGAAGAATCAAGATGGCGTCGGTGCTCATAAGCAGGTGTGGGGGATATGTGGGGGAGGTGTGGGGTTTACATCGTTCATCATTGGTCCGTCTCATCGGAATGGACGAGCCGACAGACTAAGTGTTCGCAGTATATACAGTATGTGTCAGACGTTACTCCCATCCATGCACTACTAAGCCTCGTGGCATAAATGGATAAGAGATCCAAGTATGTGCCTCTATTTTCACTACTCTCCTCTATTTAAGTGCTCAACTTTTTGTCTCAATCTGCTGCATCTGTATCGCGATCCCAACCAGGCATACCTCTCTATCAATCGCTGTTCGACTACTCCTCTTCGCATAATGCAGGCTCTTACTACTGTCATCTTGCTGCTAGGCGCATGCACATATGCTTCGGAGGCCCGAAGCTTCTCTTGCGTACGTTTCATTCACACTCAGCTGACAGGGTGAACAACTTGCTCACGACAGATCCGAAGTGCGATGCCCTCACCAACATCCCTCAGCTGAAAAACAAGGTGTACATGCCAGAGACAACTCAATATGAGCAACGACTGAAAACGTATTATTCGGCTAACGCAGCCCTCGAACCCTGGTGCATGGTCATGCCCGAAAGCACTCAGGATGTCTCCCGGGTCGCCACAGTGGTATCAAAGCACAGCTGTCCATTTGGTAGTCGCAGCGGCGCCCACTCGGCCTTCAGAGGCGCGAACGGCGTCAAGGATGGTATAACCATAGACTTCGGTAATCTCATCACCTATCGCATAGCACACGATTGTTGTACTGATTGTCGTGCAGGTCACATGAATGCTACTGTCTATGATGCCAAGCACAAGCTTGCAAAGATCCAACCAGGCTCTAACTGGGGTCATGTGTACGAGGCCCTTGACCCATACGGAGTTGCCGCCGTCGGAGGCAGAGCTTCGGTGGTTGGGGTTGGTGGTTTCGTTACTGGTGGTGGGGTGAGTGACTCTTTTTACTTTCTTTTCATACACGAACCATACTTACCTGTTCAGTACTCCTTTCATACCAACGTCAAAGGCTTCGCTTGTGACCAGGTTGTCAACTTCGAGGTCGTTTTGGCCGATGGCAAAATTGTCAACGCCAACAGAAAGCAGAACCCTGATTTATGGAAAGCCCTCAAGGGCGGATCTGGCAATGTAGGATTCGTCACTCGTATTGATCAGCGTATGTTCTTACATAGTGCGTATGTTTGCCGTCGTGTCAATCTTCTAATTGCGATCCTTGCAGGTGTCGTCAGCTCGAACCAACTCTGGGGAGGCTTTATTGTCTTCGACTTGGCCCAGCGGCATGCTGTCTTTGACACCTACATCAAATTTGTCGAGGTCAACGAAGAGGACGCTGCTTCCCAGCTCATTGTTTCTGTCCAGTATGATGGAAAGCAGCGTCTGTTGCTGTCAGTCGTCTCAAATTCCGACGCCGTAGAGTCTCCCACTGCCTTCTCACCTCTCCTCAGCATCCCCAACACTTCCAACACATTGACCAGAGGGAAGATTGCCGATCTTGTGCCCCAATTTACGGGACCTACTCCTCTCGGCCTCTAGTAAGTTTTGCTCGCCGGCTTGTTCTAGGCACAACTGATCAATTGCAGCGCCAACTGGATGACTGGAATGACTGCAAACGATATCCGCATCATGAAATTCATGGACGAGAAACACGAAGAGTATGTTGGCAAGATGAAGGCTGCCGCCCCTGGTTCCGACTTCAGTATCCTTGTCCAGTTTCAGCCTGTCACCGCTTTGATGGTGAGCCATGCTCGAGAGAACGGCGGCAATGTTCTTGGCCTGGAAGATGTTACTGCTGATGGCCCTACGCTCATGTGGCTTATCGCCGTTACCGTCGATACGGCTGAGAACCAGGAGAAGATCTATCCCCTGACTCTGGAGTACAGGGCTGCTGTCAATGCTTATGCTACCGCAATTGGTATCAATAAAAACTGGGAATATCTCAACTATGCGTTGGGTGACCAGAATCCTCTTTCGCATTACGGCGCTAGGAACATTCAGACAATGAGAAGAGCATCGAAGAAGTACGACCCTCACGGTGTTTTTCAGCGCCTACGAGCTTCTGGTTTCAAGATACCAGAGTAATTATTTCCATCTCTGGAAGGGTGGACTCTAGATACTCCTTACATGAAGATCCAAGCTTAGATTGCGAGACGCATGCCGGACTGTACATCACTAGAAACCGTATAAGGTCAAGAACCAGGAATATACTCACTCCCATTGATTTGTAATATCGAGATCTTCTCATTTATGACAATAAGATGTAAAGATAAACAGCTGATGTTGATGGTTCTACAGGGTGTTGATAACAAGTGTGATATGCCATCCCATCGGTCTCCAATCACGTAGAGGCTTTTCGCAATTGGCGCTCCATCCAGCTGAGGCAGAAGGTAGTGGACAACCTTGATTCGGATTATCAGTCACCGGCAGAGTGCACTCGTACTACGGCCCTATCAACCCCGAGACTTGATACTTACCAAACGTAGGGCGAGGCCGTTGAGACGTCGAAAACGAAATTGATTGTTAGGAATTCCGAACCTAATCCCGGGGACCAGGTTATCTTCGCCAGGCAAAAAGATCACTGATGACTGAAGTGTAACTGTTGATAATCGTTGATTGTTTCTATTGAGCTCACTGTTCTATCGTAATGGCATTGAATACCAGAGCAAGACTCAAATGCTTTGTTGGGATCGGTCACGTGAAGCTTACACTCAATCTCCTTGTCTGAAAGCTTTTCGAGGCTACTTGGAGCATAGATGGGCCAGATGTCGATTCCGCCATCGTCGTACTTAATAGCCTGAGAGGTTACTCCCTTGACAAATTGTAGCTGCTGGTCCCAGGGCGCCGGAACCCCTCCCGCCAACATCGATTGTGACACATCAGGGAGATAGAGAATATCGGTTCCAACAGGGCACGCGTCGTCCTTAGCAAAGGCTTTGTCGCACTCTTCCTGGATAAGGTCCACGGCATCTTTGACGGTAGTGACATCGATGACGAAGAGGGGCTTCTCACGTTCCTCAATTGGTTGAGCATTGTGCTGCTTGAAGGCATCTCGGTTGGCGCCGAGGCTAACTGACAAATGCCCTGACTGACAGATGATAGATAGACAGATAAAGTGCTTTTCGTTTAGTGGATATCCAGAGCCCTTATTTTAGACGAAGAAGCAAATATTGGCATCAGTACCGCATCCGTTGTGGCGAGAAGCTTGCTACACAAAGGAGTCTTTGAATTCGAACCTGCAACAGGGGGTTATTCCTCCGAGTTAATTTACAAACCATCTCCACCCTGCTCATCTTATTCTACGTATACACTCGCCGAACAGGCGCTAATTACGAGGTTTGTTGGTCTTTGTCCACAATTCTATTGTTCTTTATTCGTCATTGGAGAAGAGCAGGAGTGAAACTGGTTTTAGGGAAGAATCTGTCCACCTGACAGCTGCAAGCTAAAGATGAAAATTGCTGGTCCCAAGGTTAAACTTTAGACTGCTAACTAGGGCGATGGAGACAAGGGATCTTCTTTCGTAACGACAGCCGCAAGGAGTCTGCAGGAAGCTTGGCTCTCACATGCGCCTGGCTTAGACTGAAGCCCCCGAGTCACAAGAGTTCATAAGGGCTTTTTAGATACACTTCAGGTGACTGTGCAGTTTCTGCTGGCGGTAATTCATTTTCGTAACAAAGGGCCCACAGTCCTTGTACAAAAAGGAAAATACATTGTAGGCGGGACTTGCATCCGTGAAGAGATGGCAGTCAGAGCCAAATTATGCTCTGGGAAACTGTCTTTTCGATCAAGATTCGGAGGTTTCTAAATGACGGATTTCTCCTCACACAGGCCAGAGAGTCGCCCAAACTACATTTGTGCTCGTTTTGATCCTTTGGTTCTTCGACTATCATTTACACAGTTCGCACATGTGCTACGCTGAGCTCTAATCGCGTTATCTAGCAAGCAATAGTACTTGGGTTCATGTTTAACTTCCTCTGGAGATGCTGCCGAATGTGAATTCGCTTCTGACTTAACTCCATCCGTCCACGTTGTGCTGAACTCTGTTTTCATAGCTTCCGGGCCTAAATATGTTAATGATAGAGGTCTTTTGAATGACGAGAGTATTGTGGCTATCTAGACGATCTATTAGAGAGAAGGTCAATTCAAACCAAACAAATCGTGACGACTGACATAAGTCGCGAGGGAACTCCACATCACCGATAAAACGCTCAACCAATGCCCTCCGTTACCAGGAAGCACTTGTGTGACATATCTGTCCAGTCGATTCACCACCTCATGCAATGGTACCCATCGATAACCTCCTCAGAAATATAATGGTTCCAGCTGCTCGCGTTTACATCCTCGCTCTTCTTCATGCAAGGCCTCTCAGCGTACTGCTTCATGTTGGCCACATCTTGTGATGTACATCCTCGCTTTAGGACGGCATTGGCTGTCGAAGACTTATCCTGTCGTTCCCTGAGGAGATGGCGTCGAAGAGACTCGGTTACCTCAGTCGCCCTCATGTTGCGACGAGTGGTGCGAGGTGACAGCGCAGCTTGAGGCTGAATTTGATTGGGGCTAGTAATGATGGGCTGAGCGCTAGACCTAGGCACCTCAGGAATAGGCTTGAGACCAGGATCACGCATTTCCTTCATCATCAGGGTTACGTCGTGAGAATCACTTGGTGAAGCACCCAGTGATGAACCATCAGCCATAAGACATCGGGAAATGGCTGGTGCCGATTTGGAAGCGTCGTTACCACGATTGTGCGCGTCATCATTCTGAGCAAGCATGAGAGTAATAAGCGATCGTCGCGAGGTCAAGTTGCGATTGACGTCAAGTCGCTGGAAGAGCTTGCCATCCATGCTAGGTTTGCTATTATCCTCCGTTGAGTCTTCCCAGTCTGAAGAGTCGTCATCCTCATCAATGGCGTCCTCGTCGATGTAGTCGTCGGTATCCGGGTCTACAACAGTCTGATGATCAACTGTTCGTGTCATCACATTGTCACCAAAGGAGGCCTGATTCTTTGGCGCAGAGAGGAGCGAGCAAGATTGTGACGAAGCTATGGCGCTCTTGAGGGATCCATCTTCTTCAGATGAACCACCAATCTGGAATGCAGGCTTCTTGATGGGTTTGCTGTTGTTGTTGCTGAGGCTCTGGTCGTGCTCACTAGACGAACAAGAGCCTCCAAGCGCAAAGCGGGCGGGCTTCTTCAGTTGCACCACCTGGGCAGCAGGTGATGACTTGGGCGCGGGTTTCGTTGATGATCGATCACCGTCAGGTATTTGAAGACTGACAGTGAAGCCACGCGCAACAGTGGTCCGGGGCATGCTTTGAGGCGAAGGTTGTGGGGAACCCTCTGAAGCTGTGATGGAATTTGCAGGCGATTGTGACTCGGTTGTAGGAGAACTAGATCGCTCGAAAGCAGGAGGAGCTGGAAGAGAATCCTTGGTGACAGGAGCAACATGAGGAGGGCCCGACAGAGGCCCCTTATCCTTAACAATGGAAACAATCATCTTCTCGAAGTCGTCGCAGCGGCTCCGGGTGCTGACGCAAGAACCTTGACCTCGTCCACGAGGGGAGGCAATCCCAAGCGGTGCCAGTCCCGAAGCAGCATCGACTGCCTCTTCGTCTTCGAGGGACTCGACAGTGTCAAATAGCTGTGGTAGATCACATATATCCAACCCGAAAGGCATATTCTGGGTCTTTTCCTCGTTGTCAACAACAAAGGTCTCTTTTTTCAGGGTTGGCCAACTTCGCCAACTGAGATTCTTTAGTCTTTGTCCATGTTCAATAGAGTCTCCACATCGAAAGAAGACTGGCTTATCAGCACATGGAAAGTTAACGCATACAAGATCGACTTACCAGTCAACATGCTATACAGGGTAGCGGGATTACCAGTGCTGACTTTGTGAATGGCATTCGTATCCACGGCGAGAATGTGATTATCTAGACGACAAGGCATTGCAATTGAGTATTGAGTAATCTGAAGAGGTAATATCGTATTTGCAGATTGGCCGGACGTCTATACAACGTTGAAGATAAAGTGGTAGAAGACCATATAGAGGAGATGCCAGGGCTTGTAGAAAGGGCAATAATTGACAAATACAGCTGAACATGCGAGGATGTCGGGCACTTCATTAAATAAGTCTGTCGTGCCGTACCCGTGCCAATCAAGGCGTGCAGATGGACATCGACAAAAAGGAAAACGCAATGATGTATATGAGGTGCCGTCCCTTGGAACCATGGTAGGGCCATCTTATGCGTATCTAATTGTTCAATTATTTCTCTCTGGCGCCAAGCGACCAGGGGAACAGTCTGTAGCTCGTCATTTACCTACCGGGTAAGCTTCCGTCAGGATAACGCCATCCTCATGGCGCTAGTGTGTGCAAGGAACCCGGTTGACTGACGCACGGCCCCTGCAAGATGTTTACGTGGATGACAGGCATAGTGATTGGTTAGACTTTCACAGGATGATTGGGGCAACGGGTCGCGGAATTGCCGGATATGGTGTGTTGGACCCGGTCTAATATTGGAGGGCTTCCCCATCACGCCGATCTAGAGACCCGGCACGCCGCATGGATACCCCGCGTCAATTGTCAATTCCGATCGGCCGCTTTACGCTCAAGAACATTCTCGACAGGGACCCAGAAACGTCTAGAGATGGCCCCGAGAGAAATCTCAATTTGTGGGATCACACCAATTGCTGCCGTAGGTGTATTGTCCAAATTCATCATGCTTTTCACATGTCCAGAGAACGCAATCACGAAATTATCATCATCTTGTCTTATTTCAACTCTGTTCAGAATTCAGACTTCACCGAGTCAGCAAGACCATTCACCAATCACCGAGGAGGAACGATACAAATCGAAATGCCCGCACGTTACTGCGGCATAAACTGAGAAGATCCTTTTAAGTCAGCCAGAGGCAAACGCTAGCAAGTTCTGACAGACAATATAGCAGCATCCCATCTCGTCATCGATGCATATCGCCGTTTTTTCTGGCATACTGGGTCGGCAGCTAACTAGCTCTGTTTATGAAATTGAGTACCTGCTACCCAGTGAGCAGGCACACAAGCTGAAGAATCAGTCAGGCATTAACTGCTTCGTCCAGAAAGACATATATCCCTTTGGGTGATTCTTTGCAGGAACAGTTATAGGAGAAGGGTAGTATTTAGATCATATGTGTATTTTTTACCATTTGTTTCTTCACAGTGTGGCTCTCATAACGGTTATAACGCTACTACATGTAAAACTGCTAATTTCTCAAACCTGCTACTACATCCTACGGCCACGATAGAATAGCTTTTAGGTTATTGAGTCGCCCGACGTATGAATTTGTCTCGCTAATGTACTTTAATGTCTCATCCAACAATCTAGGCAGGTTGATTCCTAAATCAACAATCATGCATGAGGGTGACACTTGGGACTGCGTGTACAAAGCTATCGCGTACAAGTAGGCATTGACCATCAATGCGTTCAAGGGGTTCTTGCCGGTTAAAATGCCGTTGAGGGGAAGCCAGAGTTTGTAGTCCTGCAGCCGTCGGATCTGTTTGAATTGACTTTCGGCGGGTGTTGACGGTGTCAGGTCCTCTGCTAAGGCGATAAGGGACTGAAGATGTCTCCAAGTGCTGTCATCTGCTTCCTGCTTTTTCAACACCTTCTCAAAGTTCTGCATCTCGATAATTATACGCTGCATTACATTCGACTCTCCATATTCTGTCTTCGCTCCTGTATGAGGATGAGTAGTTGGCCGCCAAGCTTTCCTAGTCATGAGGTACAATCTGGATCGGTGTCCCATAGTGTGACAAGCCAGAAGAAGCTAGAATTCATGTCAACTAGGATGAAAAATATAACAAGGGAGGGATACTTACAGCTGACATTCCTTTCGCAATCTGTCTTCGACTCAACCTGGCTGTGTCAGGATATCTGTCCCCAAGTAAGCGGCGCGCACTCACATGTCTTCGCAGAGCCATAGAAGTGCCATGGAGGCAACCAGTGCACCGTCTACGTTTTCTGGTCTCAAATTGGACAAGCAGTCTCTGAGATCCTGAGCGGCCAGTATTTGGTAGTGATACCCTTTATGGCGGGCATGTTGATTGTGAGTTACCGACGCTACTTGATAGGCCGAGAGGGCAAGGACGCCGTTCATGGCTAGTCGGGACGATGGAATAATACTAAAGAAGCTAATATGAGAGAGTTAGCAGAGGAAAGAAGTTGTTGAACAAACAAACCTTGGTAAGTAAGACGATATAACTGTCAGATTGTTCACCCCCATTGTTGTAAGTCTGTCTTGGTTACTTGCTGCTTGGTAAACGAGGTACAAGTCATCTTTGGAGTAGATCATCGTTTGTAGGGGTATTCTGATACGACCGTCGGGTATAGGCATTGACCCTGTCCTTTTCCACTGCCTCACCGCTGCCATAGCCTCGGCTGACCACAATCGACGAAGCTTGGAGTTTGAACGACGGCCGGAGGAGGTAATTCCAGGTGAAGCTTGACGCAGCAACTCTTCTCGTGATGGTATATCGTGGTATGCACATCTGACTTTGTGCTTGGTACAGTTCTGACTGATGAGGCATGAGCCGATGGTCGTCAAAGTATGGCAGCACGGCACATTCGACCTACCATTGAGGGTAGTTCTCGTCGCAGCGGATATGACGACGCTTACTAGAACAGACGAATCCTGGTTAGTATGTTCAAATAGTATCGAATATCCAAGAGTCCTACACACCACGTTAGACAACCATTGCGCGATTTCGTATGGCTACATACGGTCAGCCAATCAGTTGGGGGTCAAGAGTTCGCACGCATACCTCCTCCCTGATATACTTCGGCGGGGCTTTGGACAGGTCCGGCGCAGCATGATTCAGACAGAAGAGAATGAATTGCAATGTCACTAATGGGCGTCTCTGGAGCGATCCCACTTGCAGTTTTAATCACCAGATTTTGTTATCAAGACGGGAAATTAGGTGCGTTTGCACAAGCGGCCATATGCTTCTCTTAAATACCCTCGTGCTGGACCATTGGAGAACAGTACAGACAGGGTCCCGCTCTGACTGTGGACCGAACGAGAGTGCTCTTTCTTGAACGCAGGTACTATCGATACCTCATAGGCCTTCACACCGTGTCACATCAATTAGCGCAATTGCTGGTTCGGGGATTGAAGCCGATCACTAAAAAGGGGTACAGACGAATCGGATGCGACACAAGCGAAGAGAACGGTGTTGAAACTTACATATAGCCCTGTATGCAGGAAGTAGAGGTAATCCCTGTTGCTGGGTTCCGGAGCCTCAACTGTCGCAGCCCCAAGATCCATAGATAGATCGCTAGCTCTTAGTTCATCCAGCAGAGCCGAGCTTACTTCACAGGCCCCAGCTTGCCACTCTCGTCCAGGATGCTTGCATCTGTAGCATCAGAACATACAGCAACCCCGTCTAGGACTATCTCCAAGAACTTTGATGCACCAACCGGCGCCGTTTCCCCAGGCACGTCACGGCTCCGGGCCTATCCACACCACGCACTAAAAGGTCCCATCCTTTTATACTTAGCAAAAACCCCTGTACCAAGCCTTACCCTGATCTCTTTTGCTAAGCTTACGCCCTCTTTTCCATAATCCATAATCTCCAAAAGCTCAGCCTCCATTCACGGTTGCGTCGTTCCTGGGTTTCCTATACACTACACTGCACCGCATGTACGCACGTACACGGTCGACTTGGATCAGATTGAATCGGGGGTTTCTCCTTTCCCAATTGTTGCCCGTCGCTATAAGTATCAGCCTGTCCCACTGCAACTCTCGCGCCGACAGTCAAAGATCACTTTCATCCTCCTCCGCCAGCAGCCCTCCGATGTTCATCCATCCGCCATGGCTACATCAGATACTTTGCCTCCCATCCGTGGAAATGGCACGCACGGATCCTCGCCTGTAGCTCTAGCGCATAATCAGCCTACCGACCCGCCATACGCATATCCCAATGCCGTCAATGGCGATCTTCTTTCAGGCCAGCAGTCTCCGCCCGGTCAACCTGAACAGTACCTCCCGCCTCTGCAGCCGCAATTTAACCCCCGATACTCGGCCTATCCTCCTATTGTGTCGGATCAAAAGTTTTACTATTACGGTGGCCACCGTCCCCCATACGGGCAAGAGCTCTATGGCACGATCCTCTACTATAACTACTACCATAAACAACCTCCTCCAGGATCTTCACCGCCAGATGGCCACCCGGGATACCGTGACATTCTCGCTGGTGTCGATAAATGCTCCGAAGTTGGACATGGTAGTGAGCGTCCTATGGCCCAGACAGCCCCGCGAAAACGGGCGTCAATTGCTTGCAGGTATTGCCGGAAGAAAAGGGTTTGTGCCAGGCGATGTTTGGGGGAAATGTCATTGCCGCTCAAAAATGCTGACTATCTATAGATCCGTTGCAGCGGCTACCAGAGCGCCCCCGGTGGCAAATGCCAGAATTGCGCCCGTATGAACGAAGAATGTATCTTTCAGCCCGCATCTTCTTCAAGCTCGACAGCTTTTATCCCCGTGTCAGCACTCCCAGGAGGTGTACCCCCGGGCACTCAACTCTTCGGTGCCCATGGGCAACCGCTGGCACTAAGCACAGCTCAAGCACCTCCACAAATCCATGTTGCTCATCAGGGAGCCCCTCGTCTTTCTGCGAACTACTATGGCCCTGTCCAGTCACCCGCAGAATCTTTGTCGTCTTATGGCGATCCGAGTGCTGATGACGGCAACCAGCTTGCAGGACGACGGCGTCGCAGGACGTCAGAAGAACAGGATGAAGGCTATAGACTGCCTCCACCACGAAGTGCCGTGGACAATGACCCGCGCAGAAGGTCTCCAGCAGAATTTTCAAACCACAGCAGCCCAGGTGGGGTGGCGTACCTTCCGTATCAAGGCGCAAGACAAAGCCGTCAAAACCCAACGAGCGGCAGTTTGCCTCAAGCTGCAACGACTGGTTGTCATGCGGCCTCTGCACCCGGCGGTTGTTCTCCGACAGGCCAAAATGGGCCAAGTGGTGCATTTACTTTCACGAGACAAGGGCAGCAGCCCAAGGGAGGAAATGCATCAATCATGAGTCTGAGAAGTTTGGTAGACAATAGCGATAAGACTGTGATGGACCCAATCAACCTGGGCCTGGCCAACCAGGCGGACGACGAGATGTCAGCGGCTAACGGGATTGCGACCAATGGTTGACGCTGCCGGACACGTCAACGGGGGACAGTCGGAATTACGAACGACAACGCTTGCCGATGAGTTTGTCGGTTTCCACCGAAAGGCAGCTAACAAGCTGATGGCGATTGCCTTATTTAATACCCTTTCCGGATCGGCTACTCGCCTGCTTTTCCGGGAAGCGACATGAACGTGCCTCACGTGAACCTGTACGGGGGGAAAATCAGAAGGCGGAGGTGCATCGCGATAATAATACAGGAAACATCAAGATCTAGAAAAAGTTGTTTAGTCTCGATACAAAGCGCGGTAGGTCGTTTGCAGGGTGCCCTAGATTGGTGCGATTGATCAATTGAGCCTGTCATGTTTTTCAAATGTTTTCGATACCTTATTCCTCTGTGACAGGTCTGTAAAAGAAAAAAAAGTCGACCTCGTATCCTCTTTGAGGACCAAGAAGCTCCAGCGGGGTAAGATTAGGCACTGGTCCCAGTAAAGATAGCAGTATCAAAAAATACATTCTTTCTCTAGCTAATTAATTGGCCTAGATTTTAGATACCTGTGATTACCCAGCTATGCCACCGTGATTCGTATTCGTATCTGTGGCTTTGATCAAAAGCCAATCAATGCTAGAGCAGGCCCCACAAAACAGTATCACTCGTGCTACTTGGTCGGGTTTGCCCTTTCATTTCCCAATCATATCCTTAGCGTAGCTTCAATCTCGCAATACCAGCGTCTACATTTTGAGGATGCAATAACCCTGAATATCAGCACGATGCAGTGAGTATCATATGGACAGCCGAGGCTACAGACGTCTTTTTGTTTGTTTGTTTGTTTGTTTGTATATTTTTCGTCTGGGTGGCTGTAACGAAGCCAGATCTCCTACTGGAGCAAAAGACGTGCTGAGCTAGCTAGGTACAGGGAAACCCCGCTTCCTTCACCATCCAGCATACCAATGGCACAAAAGGTGCTGTATTTCTCAAGCCCGTCACCCGTCAGCGGGTTCGGGGGCAATCTATTGTCGAACTTTTTCCACCGACCAGAATTCTCTCGCGCATCACTACATCTGCCGACGCAGTCCACAATCTCCAGTAACCAAGTTGTAGCTCGTAGTCGACTGTCGCGGCGGCAGGGAAAAACCTCGGGAAGGAATCAGAGGCCGACGGTGCGGCTTGCCTTCAAAGGAGAAAAACCCATCGCAATCGGCGTCGTTGATCGGGAGGATGTCGCTACCGATGCCATGGGCATCGTCCTCCGATATCTAAGGCGTTCTGGTTCTGAGGTGCCGCCATTAGATCCGACAAAGGTGTTGTCAGAGAAGGCGAACTCTCCAAAATTCCTTCTCTGAAAACTGCTGTTAGGGAGCCGATAGCATCCCCGCAGTTTTGTGTGGTCGCGTGGCCTGCAGAAAATCCCGCTCCTAACACGGCACTAACAGTGCGTGCCAAGAAAGAATTTTTACAGGGGAGAGTTAGGCTACAGACGTCGGTTGTACAGGAGGGCCAGTGCAGGGTAGCTTTCAATTGCTGCCCGAGATCAACGGCCCATAGCAACGTCACAGTCGATAACTAGCCGGATATACAGGGTAGAAGGAAATTTACGCCGTCATTCTATTAATCGAGACTACAAACAAGCTAAGAGAATGCATGTTGTTCAAAGTAACCAAAGAGCCGCTTTTCAACGCACGATGGCTCGTGCCGACCCGCAAACGCATCTCAGACGCCAAAATTGCTTTAGTCAATCGATGATCTACTATCGCTGTTCTGCTTCCTGATTGGGTCAGCGAAGTTAGGAGGGGTGAAAAATCCCGCATTGGGAGCAAACATGTGAATAGAAAACGAGCGATTTAACTTATCTGTTTGCTCAAAGTGCCAGTCCATAAGAGCCGCAGACCTGAAATGTTTACCCAACGACGTTGCGGTACGATATTTCCAGTAGAAAACACATATCTTTGCAAAACAAGTTTGTCACCCTGGCGGAAACCTTTGAGGGAATCATTCAGGATAAGACACAAATAAAAGTGTGCTTTGGCGTGCGTCACCTCTATTTGATGCTGTTTGAAGGATGTGTCATACGTGGCCATGCCGGAAAAGTGCAAAGCTTTTAGAGTCTCGATTGTCTTGTGGGGTAGTCGAGGTGTCGTGTGTCATGGCCATTCGCTGACATGACGTCACGGTCTCGATAATTAACCAGCACTGCGGGGTATGAGGGAATTACTGGACGATCAGAGTATCAGTCAGATAGATGCTCGAGATGATCACCTGTTTCTGCAAGCAATTGAATCAGGGCCTCGATATGCAGGGCCCTGATATGCAAGAAATCCCGTGCTGCTTTGAGAGGTCTAGGTCTGATGACATGTGTTACCCCACCTCTTCATGTTGATACCCCTCCTCTTAGCGGTCCTCCTAAAAGTTTCTCTCCTTCATCTCACGATGGCATCTTTGGCGAATAAACAACCTGTCAAGGGTTGAAACTTGCACGCGCTTAGTAGTCCTATATTCCATGAACGTCTGACATTATTACTCCATCGCGTCATTTCGCCTCCTTCCCTTCTCGCCCAAACACCAAGTCTCAGTGCTCAATATGGCTCTCATAAAGAGTTCATGCGTCAAGGACAACTTGATTGCTGGACTTCAGCGAAGGCTCACGTACGTAAAGAAATGGAGCGTCCAATTGGGGACTTTAGTTGGTGTGTATGGTACTAGCGTAGGTCTATGTTACGACGTCTCAATAGGAGAATGACATAGTTTTTCTAATTGAGTCATCAACTCGTTATTGCGCCCTTCCAGGGCTAGTATGCTCTTTTCCTCCTGATCGGTACAGTGGATGCAACATATAGTAGTTTTAATACGTCCGCATCGGCATATCCCAGTACAACCCGGTTCTCATATGGTTTGGAACTTCGGTAAACATAAACAACTGCGATACTATTACGGAAAGACTGCTACAAACCGAGGAACTCACCTCGATCAGTTATGTGGACGTAAATTTGTCGTTGTAGGAGGCAAGCTAGTACCTGTTGAATATTGTCTAAGCCCGCTGCCTGATCTATGTGAAGTGGGCTTGGCATTATATGATACATTCACTGGCTATGTGACGAAACACCACCTCGAGTCGATTTTTGGACTCGAGTACATTATCACTGGGCTTTCTAAGAAGAAGTGGGCAGAGCATGTTTTCCCAGACTATGGATACATGATTTTGGTTGACCTGCAGATGAAGCCGAGGAGGTAGTGACAGGTTGGAGTTGGCGGTCGGACACAGAGGCTTTGTCCGGAGAGACGCACGTATGTGTGAAACCTCTGAGTACTGCCAAGCATGAGCGGCGTCCAATATTGAGAAAAGGAACTACCCCTAGTATTGATGACGTTGTTTGTGCATTAATGAACTGTGGAGCTCACGATGGTGGAGAAGCTACCCTGTAGCAATTATCCAGTCAATGGCGAGATGGCTCCGAACTATTCGATGAGAAAGTGACATGGACAGGCAGTTAGAGGCAAGATTTAGAAGAGCTCAAGAATTAATATGCATACACTAGTCGGCCTACCTAATTTCCAGTGACTCAATCACTATCTAGTGGCCACCTCTATCCTGACTGTATCAATCCGTCAAAGGGCCCGGATCAGCCTCGATATGAGCCGACCAAGAGTTGATAATTAATCGCATCTAACAGATCCCGGTAGCTGTTCCAATGCTTGCGATATCTCTTTAGTAACAAAGTAATTTAAATAGAACTCTTCCCTCGTCGCAGAGACCATAAGTGTTGCTATAGGGTCAACGGAAGGTAAATCTTTCAAGACATATTCGCAACTTTCCTCACTCTTGACCCGCCATGAACGAGCATTCGATGAGCTGCTTTTTGCTCCTGCTGCTATTGTTTGGTTAGGATGGTTTGGTAACTGTCAAGCTTGAACATACTTTGATCAATACCTATTGATAAACTTTCAAATAAACTTGCTGTTTCTGCTCTTGGGAAGAAAGATAAACACAGGGGCTGGTCAGAGCCGGGTTCACAGGCGTCAAGGATTGCCCTCGAATCGACTAGATCCGGCCTTCGCCTTATTGATGTTAAAGCTTGGTCGCCATCGATTTGTTTAACAACCAAAGGAAGTACTTTCCTCTTTTTGGGGGCCGGCTCATCGGCTTCGCATCCAGCATTATCGTTTGCGAGATTCTTGCTCAAACATTTTCGCACAACAGTTTCCTTGAACACTTCATAGTCTTCCTATAATGAGATTCGAAGCCTTTTCTTGACGGGGTTGAAAACATACCTCCAGCCCATTTGGGAATGGATTTTATCCAACCCGGGATGACAAGGAGAAATTCCTTCTGCTCAAGGTCGGACTTGAGGTTGTGAACTTGTATGTATTGCTCAGCAAGCCTACATATTTCTTGGAAATCATTAATTTTGAGAGACTTGATTCTGTTAACAGCCAGTGTTATGCCTAAAAACACGACAGTATGGATTTTGACCTCCGTTTTCAGCTTGTGTCGAATTTCGTTGTTTTTGATGTAAGTCTTATTGGTCTCTTTGGTGGTTTGTCGATCTTGATCTATAAAGTCAAAAACGTTCTTGACTCGCTTTGGAAGGCCATGGACTCGATCACGTAATTCTTTGGCCGCTTCTGAAAACAGGGCAACATTGATAACTGTCCCACGGAAAGTTTCCAGTGCGCTAGTTAATTGTTTCGAGTCGCTCCCAGGGTCAATGGTGTTGCACGCATTTCTCTCAAAGTCTTTGATGCGACTTATCATAACTTGCATATACCGGTTTGCCATATTGGACTGTGTGCCTTGCCTCGTTACTTGGCGAGAAGAGAATGGTGTAAAGGTAAAAAGACCTGAAGGGCGAGCGCGAGGTAAAAAGACCTGGAGGGGGAGCGCGAGGTAAAAAGACCTGAAGGGGGAGCGCGAGGCAAAAAGACCTGACAGGGGTTGACAAGGCCGTCGCAAGTGCAGGGATCGACGCTAGATCCCAGCCACTCGCTTCCGTAGCCATGTACCGATCAGTCTAGTGCCAATCTGCCACTAGCACCCTGCACACTAAACTTTAAGATCCTAAAGCTCATGAAAGTGTAGGAGCTCCAGATGTCTTTCATGTCTGGTATGTCTGCACCAGTAACTTTGAAGTATATGACCAGAGGATAAAATGGAACGGTAGGGACTCCTTAAAAAAAAGAAAAAAAAAAGGAAAATCCATATACGTATTAGGCATAACTTTTGGAGAAACCCACACTCTCATGAGGTTCGATGGAAGCTGTAGCAGGGATCCAGAAAGCGAAATGTAGCCATAGCTGGTTGGACGTAAACATACTGGTGATCCTGCAGCCTCATGTACGTGAACAGTCAGGGGCTGCGCGGTGGGTGTAAGGATAGCACCTCAACGTCTGGATGATTGCAGCCTCACCGTTTTGAAGGTAGCCGATTAGCCTACAAGAATGTCGAACTCGAGCTCTATCAACGTCACTGAATCTCCCTCCCAGTTACCGAAGCCCCCTCTCGGCCATTGAAGCTCCCTCTCAGTCTTTTCCAACTCCCTCCCAGTCGTTCCACATCCCTCCTAGTCACTGAATCTCCCTCCCAGTTACCGAAGCTCCCTCTCAGTCACCGAAGCTCCCTCTCGGCCATTGTATCTTCCTCACAGACTTACCAGCTCCCTCTCAGAATTACCAGCTCCCTCCCAGCCTTGCCAACTCCCTCTCAGTCACTGAAGCTCCCCCTCCCAGTCAATGGATGAATTTCATTTTGCTATCGGTTTCCAAAACAATCTTGTTATATCGGGCGTATGCTATGCTAGGCGTTGTGAGAGCACCAAAGTAGCTAGCCATTACAACTGGCTTCGGTTTCGGATTGGGTAAAGTTACATACCAGTCGTGGAAGACCAGCATGAGTGTAACTCCAAAGCAATGGGTAGACTGGTACGACTCCGTCATTACAAAGCCCTGCCCAGGCTGTGACAAGATTATAACAGATCGTCGGAAACATATGCTAGTTTGTGCAAAAACAAAAATCAGTGAGATGAGGAAGCAGGTTCCTGCTGTCCCTTGCTATTTTCACGAACGACCCCGGGATTGTAGTCCAAAGAAAGTAGACCATTGTCGAAAAGTGGCTATGGACGCTTGTGTGGAATGGGTGAAGAAAGTCCTCGAAGAGGAAATCGAAAAGGTCGAGACAAAAATCTCGACATTAGATCCCGCAACAAGAGAGTTCAAAGACTCAACAGAGTCGTTGGCCTATCTACGGTCAGTCCAGCCCGGCAAGCCCATCACAAAAGATCAATACATGCGAAAAGAGTATGGGGAAAGCCTCGATGAGTTCATTTTTTGCTCTCTGGACGAGGCCATTGAAATCCTGACAAACGGGCCATGTTTACTATCTATGGTTATACCTGCCCCACCTAACACAGAAGAAGACTACTATCACTTCATCCTAGAACGGGCAGAGCTCGAGAAGCAGATTGCTCAATTGCCATCGGTTGATGTGTACGACTCAGGAAAAAAGTCACCTGAAAGGATTCCAGAGAAGTGGTCTGGTCAAGAGGCAATGTTGAGATTCTACAGTGACGATATGCCGTCCATCAACATGCTCAACATTCGGATTGAAATTAAGACAGGCAACAGCAGATGGATGGCAAAGATTCCTGGCTATGATATAATACCGCGAGTTGTAGAGCAGGCTGAGAGAGAGGGTGTGGATTTAACGGGCTTCAAAGAATCAATGGAGGTAACTCTCGCAGCATCTCAGGGAGCTGACACTATGGCTCATGTTGACCATGAGGGTGTGGCTACCAGCATTGACATGTGGATGGGATTGAAGATCTGGATGTTATCGTATGACTTCTCTGGTAAGAAGTTGAAAGACTTTGCTGGCAATCGTCGATGCCCTCCTCTAATTGCTTTACTACTGGGCGAACGCTATAAACTATACCAGCCGCCGAGTACCGTTCACGCTGTTCACACCTGTGAGACTTCTATCGCGGTGTGTGATATGTATCTGGACTCACGGACGACGCCATCTACTTTGGAACACATACTGCTGGAGACCAGTAATGATGCAATTACAAATGACGACCATCATAAAGACTTAGTGCCAGTCCTAGATAGAATTTTGGCATTTTGGATGACAGATTCGAAGATGAAGAACACCGAGCGGTGTCCAGATGACAAGCATTTGTCAGGAGCAAAGAAAAATTTGATGGTATGCTACGATATCACATTTGAGTCCATGGCTGACGCACCCCTCTAGATCATCAAACAACACATAAAGGGTCGTATACCCAAACCTCGTAGACGAGGGAATGTGACAAAGGGGAAGAAATTCACGAGCAGGGCGCAAAAAGATGGATCGAGAAGACCAGGAGCAGCGAACAACAAACAGACGTGAGCTTGTGCTGAGGCCCAAGACATAGACAGAAAATCAGACGTATAGAAGTAGTCATAACTGAGCTTCTATTGGGAAAGAGTCGAGCACGGTAAAGGAGAATCTCAAGTCTGGAACTGGAATAAAAGCGAGGAGGGTCAAGAGAAAGAAGACGTGTTAGTGTCTAGAACGACCGGATGAAATTTCAAAAGGCTAAGGATGTCATGTTCATAGCGGAGGGTGTCTACTCGATGGAGTAGAGGTGGAATCGGCCTGTTGGGTTGGCGACGGGATGGAAGGCAACGCGGTAATATGTTGAGACATCTCCCTTAAAGAAATATTTTGATTGAACCTGGGAATCGACAGTATCAAATCCAAGTCTTTCTGAAAGAATTGGTAGATTGCTTGGAAAATGGGCGAAAGTTGTTGTCCCAGAAATACCTGGGCGAGGTGATCTGCCTTCCGACCAGCATCATAAACGCGCTACGTATACTCTCAAAGGTGGTGTAGTGTTCGGTATAAACTACGCAACCAAAGAGGGTCTTCTGATTATCTCAAAGATCTTCGAGATAGAGGCAGGGAAACTTTCTGACTGTTGATAAAGGAAGATGTAGCCCCGCTTCTCGAAAGTATCAAATCGTGTTTTAAGTGTTTTGAAGAAGGAGATGAGCAATTGGGGTAAGCACTTTCGGTTTTCGATAAGTCTCGAGGAGAACCGAGGTGTGACAGCATCACCGTTGCCGGAGGGTGAAAGATCTAGTAGATACGTGTCGAAGGGGGCAGCAACTGGCGAGCAAGGTGTCGGGGAGACGAGTAACCTAGATTTCAACGAAGGAAGGGAGAAAATGGTGGATCAGGAGTTCTAATGTATTGGGAAACCTCCAAATACGAGAAGCAGAACTGGATGAAGCATCGGAGAAGACGATGGAAAGTTTGAGGGCCGAAACGAGCTATATATAGTACATGTCAGCGATTATACCACCGAACATGAAGATTTTCATGCTTAACAAAGACTCGAGGGAAATGTATAGGATGCTTCAAAAGAAGGCCTTCTGAGCTGGATACTCTTGAATCATATTGTACCAGTAACCAGCATATTCTGCCGCTCTGATGGGGAACCGCACTAGCATTATAGAATTGCGAAGATGGACCGTATAGATGCCACCGACTCAGATGCAGGAATGAGTGGAACCAGTGCAGAGACCTGGAAGATCAACAGAAGAAAGGAAGGAAGTTCTCAATTAGCATCTAAGATGTAGAGGGGGAAAGATATAACCACAGCCGATCGGAGATCTAATCCGGGGCATGTCTAAGTAAGAAAAAAGGTATTTGTATACTGTCAATAGAGATTGAGCTATATTCTCTACATTCTCACTATGAGGCAGGATCAGGTCAAGGGGCGAACCAATCCTTGAAATTTATTAAAGACCTTTAGTTATGGTATCCGTATATACGTTCCCGATGAAGTAATAGTATTATTCGACTCTCGAGATGCTTTTGCAGCTCATCATGTATCTCTTCATCCGGTACCCCTTTTTTAAGTAGTTTAACAGTGAAACTATGAGCCGAGTCAAACTAATGAAAAGTATCAACGCCAATCCATAGGGTAGATGCAATATACGCTTACAAGTTTGCGCACTTCGAGGACGGCATCATCGTTGGTGTCATCGCTGTAGATGGAAAAATCGCAACTGTCATCACCGAAAATGCCGTTGTGATCCTCCATATCGACGTGAAATTTATCGTTTTTGTCATCGTTGATGACATTGCAGTTGTGACGGGGCGACATTGCGCTCAGAGAGAGTGCACAATATGGAAAAGTTATGGAGCGCAGAGCGTTCAAATGATAAGACAAATAAAAGACCAGGGCTAACGAAAAAGACGCTTGTTGGTATCAAAGTGTTAGATACTTAACTAGCAACGGTCTCTTGAATAACATACTTCTATGGGCTATCTGCCGCATTTATAAGCCTAGTAGACAACTCTAGAGTAAAAAAGGTTCGCGGAAGTGGCGGTAACATGACTTAGCTTCAACGAGAAAGTTGACTCGAAATGAGAATAACCACATTCATACTTTCCGCTGCACATGATGGCGTCTACCTTTATTGGTGGTGCTCAATCAGATAAAGGCTAGTCCGTGTGTTACCGTGGGCAAGTGAGGCTTATTGGTCGTGATAGACATGCGCTATTGTTGAGGATCGCATCTTGCGTTTACAAGAAAGATTACAGAAGCAGGGAGAACCCCTGTCGTGGCGGTAGGAGCTGAGATAGTGGGCCAGGTACGGATCATCAGCTCCACATCCGGCGGCTAGTGGGCCCCGAGACGTTACCTTGCCCTATACAGCAAGTAATGAAGAAAGCGGGAATTGACGTCGGCTCGCTACACGCGTAATCTGTCTTGGCAGCCAGCAAGAGTCTTGACCCATCGGACCAGGTGCATAATTGTGCAGGGGATGAATGATGCCACCAACGTCGATCCTGATCTCGCCTTCATTGACTTGGCGGCCACGGGATTCAATTGAATCCATGTGATTATTTGAGAGAGATTAAGTGGTTCGCTCTCGGAGGAGTGCTCAGGGGCAGGAAGCCTGTTATAATATCAACTTTCTCCTCAAGCCATGGGTATGTACCTGAATCCTCCTTGTTGCTCAGCTACCTGGTCAAGTCTCCCGCCCATAACTCGTACCACCATTTATGCTCTTGTACATATTTTACTTCGGCTTCTCTACGCAAATTCAGTTTAACTTTACTTCTGTTGTGCTCCGATACTGTCTCTGAACTGTCATGAACTGTCTGTTCATCCCTAACGGCGCCAAGTCTTACCCGGTATTCCCTTGAGCTCCGATCAAAACAACAAAAACTGTTGACCGAGCCTTTGGAGCAAGACTGACTTGAAATTTCAAACGGCTCTTAATCCTCAATCATCAGGCACCAGGCGTCCCGAGACACGAAGGCAGGCCACAGCAACTTTCCGGCCACTATGCTCTGATTCAAATATTCTTTGCAGTTCCGGTCTAGTAGGCGGTCTCACAACACCTCAGCATCGAGTTCCCAACCCGTAACAACTTGGAGGATATCAAAGGTCGTCTACAACTCCACACCACTCTATGCCTGTCAAAAAAAAAAAAAAAAAAAAAAAAAGAAAAAAGAAAAAAATATGTGATGATCGCCGTCCGGTAGGACATGATGAGGACCACGGCCGAGTCCCCTCGCATCTAGGGGATATCAAATATAAACATACCGAACAAGCACCTTCTCCGGCACAAAGTAATTCGCAAGTTGGGACTGTCAGAACCATGGCCACCAACCCAAATGCTGGTTCGGAGACCATCACCTACGACGAAACTCCCAACCTTAGTGATCAGATCAACTTCGAAACAGACGTGGATGAGCTGATGAAAGTCATCCAACGCAAGCCACTGCACCCACCTCCGATGATGCTAGGCAAAGGAACCTGTCTAGTGTCGATTGAATTGTGCATTCGGACTCTATGTCACGGGAAGTACACTGCCACTTGTGAGCAATGATGGCCTTCCTAGCTGTGTTTAACCTTCCTTTCTTTACAACCCACAGTAGCGCATCTGGGCTGTCGCTCTTCGCATCGCGGTAATATAACAAGTTGTCAATGATAGGGTAAATTTGCTTGCTAGTGCGAAGCAAAGTGGCAAGTTCTTTTGGCTCAGGGAAAGTAGCAATTATGAAGTTAAGTTCTGGCGGTAAGATAAAGAAATACCATTTCGTCTTTTGGAAGTTGTTTCCAGCTATAGCGGGGAAAGGGTCTGGACAGGAATGTGGCATAGCTCAATGAAAATGATCTAGACGAGACATGACAGACAGAGATGGTAATAAAATAGGTCAACTGCCAGCTTACTAGGTGGGAGTTTTGGGCAGGTTAGGCTTCTCTGGACAAATTCGCATGGTACGCAATAAGCCCCTGCTTTGCGTCCGGAATGGGACCTTGTAAGCTACGTATCTTAGGCATTATTTGTAGGTGTTCTATAACATAGCTATTTCAGTCTATCCCTTTCTTACGAATGCTCCGTCTAAGTAGTTCTACAGGCAGCGGGCCATTGTTTGAAAATTGGGTCGATCAGTTCGTTGTTTTGCTTGCGCTCTCCAGCAATCCGGCGACCCTTAAACCTCTCTATCTGCCAGCAAGTTCAAATTCCAGACCTTCATCCTTATTTCGAACCCCCTTTCGTAACCGTCTGATGTTCGGAGTGGTTTTCAACGTGGCTTCGCCAAAATCTCCAGGCTCAGGTTCAGGCTCATCACTTCCTTTAGTGATCAAGCGCAGAGTTCCAAGATCTTTGACCGTAAGACCCGTATTGGCCTGGTTGCTACCCCCATAGTTGGCTCTGCAGGCTCGACATCTTTTTTATTCTCCCAGTACTGAAGCTGAGGCGGAGTTCCTCAGCCGGACAAACAGCTGATCTTGGTTCGTCTCGAGGCCGTGGACTGTAGCCTTAATTCTGCAACTTCGAGCAGTTTGGATGCCTGCAAGCCAGATGAAACCCTAGTTAAGACGAGGCGGCGAATTTTGATAGGTCACTTACTGTCTAGACGCCGTTGAGCTGCCTTTCGCGCCCTTGTTGCAGGCCTCAACCAAATGGAAGACCTGCGGCAGCCCAAAATACAACACGTGACTCATGAGTTTGAGGAGCACCCCGGATACGTCTGGCCAAGCAGACCTGGATGCTTTCAGCCTCTCGCCTCTTCTACTCCTGGTATGATTGTTGAAACAGCAGAGCCTCAGCTGCTGCCTGGCGATACCCTGCTTTGAGGCGCTACTCGGCCCTTATAGAGAAGCACCGATGCTAGAAACCATTGGTCCAACCGAAGGGGTGGATACCGATTTGGGAAATCTTCATGGGGCACAGCATGAGTGATTTGAGATACTTTCAGCCCCCCAGACCGAGCTACAAAATCAACAGTGAGGCTGAACTGGCCATGATTGATGAAAATGTCTTATGCAATGTTGAGGTGCTAGTTGCCTTGTAGGGCAGACAGTAAAGGCATCAGAAAGGCGACAAGGCAACCATACTGGTTGTGTTCTGGCTTTCCAACATCGAGTGCAGTGCCTCATGTCCATGTTACGGTACGAGAGTATTAATATACAATCTCTTCCCTTCATATTTCCATCTTACTTTCCGTCTATTTCTCAATCGATCACCGGCTCTGGCTTGCAACAGGTCCAGTGAAGTGACAATACTCCCAAATATTTCCGATATTGATCACCAATTTTCATCACAACAGTATCTCTTGACTTGGAATACAATTGCGCCAACTGCTGACTCACCATTCAAACACCATGGCAATGGCTATGCAACCTGCCTACGCCTATTCGGCAGCCCCTTCACGTCACAGACAATACTCGAGTACGAGTAGTGCTTTCAGTGCTTCTGCCAAACCCGACGAGGACTGGACCAAGATCCCAGACCCCGCTGAGCGCCGGAGGATACAGAACCGCATTGCTCAGCGTAACTATCGTATGGTGACTTGAGACTCATTATAGGGTCATGCAAACAGTTTTCGCAGAATTAACAGTTTCTTTCAGGCAAGAAGCTCAAGCGCCGTCTTGAAGACCTTGAGCGCCGTGCTAGTTCCTCTGACGATGCCGAGTCCGACAAGCAGCCACAGAAATCTGCAAAGTCGAAGCAATCCCTCGCCGCACCCAGATCTCAAAAACCGCAACCCGCAACTCCCAGAAGGCCTATTGTCTCCAAGGGTCAGTTCACTCCTCCCATGGAGCCTACTGACGAGCCTTTCTTCTCCGGCACCTACGATGATCGAGCTCGCTCAGATAGCCCTTCTCAGTTCACATACTCAACATACTCTGTTCCCGATGAGATCCTCCTCGCACCCTACGGTTTCGCTCAGCCATACCTAGCCATCACAGCCGCTCATAGCCACCCCAACTACATGACAATGTCTGCAGCGACACTCCCTTCCATGACACACTTTGGAGATGCCATTGAAGTGGGAGACGAAGGATCCACTCCTTACATGCCCTACGGTTACATGCCTCCCACGGACTTCAACTCTGGTAGCCCTTACGAGAAAGTCGCCCCTCGTGTTAGCTGATGCGTTTAAGTATACCTCGCATCCAAACCGATAGTCACGTTACTGGTAGAATTCACAAGCTCCTCCGCTATTGAGTTCCCAGT
>NC_030991.1:3515231-3524782 GCF_000149955.1 Fusarium oxysporum f. sp. lycopersici 4287
GACGTAGGGTAAGAAGAAAGCGTCATAGGGAGCGGGAACATATTTGGCGATGTAGACCGGGCCTTGGCGCAGGCTTCGCCATGGTTAGAGTCTGCGCAGAAAAATACGCCGAGAACACCTGCTCGCTACACCCTTCATGGTAGGCATATATATAGGTATATATAGTACAACATGGTTTCCGAATTCTAGAGTCTTGTGCGCTGCTTACTCTGCACAAAGATCCTCTCGGGCGATGACAGGAGACAGGCGTTGATTTCCTAGTTGAAAAACCTGTTTTCACAGGTGGTAGAGATGTGCTGTTTCTACAACTGCGATTATCTTCGGATGTATTGACTGGTGGCTTTGAAGCTTCTGTCCTGGCGGGATGAGAGTGCTAATTTATGCGTGTTTGAGAGTGATGGAGTAGTGCGGCTGCTGTGGCTCTACGAGACAGACGGAGGAGATGATTATATATATTCATGTGTAGCATAGGGGCGTGTCAACTGGTGCAGGAGTATTAGTACTATATGCCCAGATTGGAACAGAAATTACAAGTGACAAGTTCCTTGGGATTGTTATTTGAGAATTGTGTAAATGTGAAATCGGTGTGAGTGAGTCGTGTAAGTGCCTTCCGGAGGCTCAGCTCTTCCTCCAAAAGGCGACTTTGGAAGAGTAGAAGATGAAGGGGGCGAATTTCGCCTGCACATCTACACGCCTGTGGCCACTACGAAAGTTCCTTTCAAACCTGTCGATCTGGCCCGCAGGGAGTATGCGCCATGGCCCTGGAATGGTTGAGCGTGAATCGCAGAGAATGCCCAACTTGACTACAAATTCTATTCAACGGCTTGCGCAACGCGATGTAATATGCCTCCGATTGGTCGGCCTCAACGCAGCAGTGTATTCCTTTTTACACTCGAAAGGCGGCTGTGTCGAACTAGCCAATGGTTACAATTGAGAACATGGGTTGTCTGCGCAGCGCAAGAAGCCGATGCCAGGATCTTTCAGATACTAGCCCATCATTTCTGCGCAAGCCTCTGGACCGACTCGCCCTGTTTCTTAACCTCTTCCCCTTGACTCGGGAGCTCAAGGCTGTGGATTCGGGCAATACGAAGAATTCCTGAAGCGACACTCGGAGGCGACATCAGTTTGAAATGTGTTTTTCCAGCCCCAGGTAGCCATTCTGTCTCTCTTCTACCGACATCTCTGAGGCTCTCAAGACTACCCCGCATTGATAAAAACCTCGCTGATACGTCAGCCATTTTTGTCGAACACGAGGATCCTGGAAGCATCATGCCACTCATCAAATCCAAGGGATGGACTGGCGGGCAGGTACCTCAATGGGTACGAAAATCTCGCCGTGTCTAGTTCGTGCTTTCCTCGTGAGCACTAGCACTTGTGCAGCGTATAGTGTTCAAAGAATGCATGGCGTATCAAGAAAAAGCTATTCGCATAGGTGACGGTTCTCCTTTGCTTCATAGCGCAGTCCGGTTTGTTAGTGGCCGGCCCATCGGTGCAACGATCACTTTTCCAGCTTGCCCTTTGTTGAATATCCAGTGAAGCATTCTACCATACCGTCCCCTGCGCGGCAAGGTTGTGCGATGCTCATCATCATCATAAGATCTGATTCTTCCTCTATTGTGCCAGCTGGCGACTCGCCCGATCCAATGCGGTTTCAGTGTGTGAAGGCCGTCTATGCTACCCGTCAGAGAGTAAGGTGGTGTTATGAAAGACTGGGCTAACGAGGCGGTGCATGATGAGGCGATGGCGGAAATCTACATTGACCTATGATAGCGGTTCTCAAGCAGCAGTAATTTCAAGCTCTTTCCTTATCAATAAACTAAAATACACACAAGGAACCTAAAAAGGCATTCTCGGAATTATTTCAAATCTTTATATCCAAAAGGATTTGACAAAATGCTGAAGCTGCTCTTCATGATTAGCAGTGCGATGTCCCACGTCAATCGAGGCCCGGATCCATTCTTAAGATTTGATTTCCTCCTCCTATTGGTTGCCAGCCTTGGCCGGACTCGCCCGATTCCCAATGCGAGTTTCAGTGTGTGATGCCCGGTCTATGCTACCCGTCCAGAGAGTGAGGTGGTGTTATGAATGACTGGGCTAACGAGCCGGTGCATGATGAGGCGAAGGCGGAAATCTACTTTTGACCTATGATAGGGCGGTTCTTTCTAGCAGCAGTAATTTCAAGCTCTTTCCTTATCAATAAACTAAAATACACACAAGGAACCTAAAAAGGCATTCTCGGAATTATTTCAAATCTTTATATCCAAAAGGATTTGACAAAATGCTGAAGCTGCTCTTCATGATTAGCAGTGCGATGTCCCACGTCAATCGAGGCCCGGATCCATTCTTCAGAGTTAATATCCTCGTCCTGCGGGTTGAGGGCCTTGCCCGGATTATACTGATTCTTCATCGAATCGCATCCGGGATGCACGGCCAATGACTCTCCAGCAAGTGAGGCAGAATCCTCAGTAAGTGAGTACGAGCCTCCGTCTTTTCTATAAGGCTGAAAAGGGTTTTTGTATCATGGGGTGGTCTTTCTAGAGATGGATTTAATGCTGCATCATTACATAAAATGCGCTTTTTGCATTAAATATTTAAAGCAAGACGCGCTTTGTATGCATTATTTCCTGTCGCACTGAGCGTGCTTAAAGGGTTAGAGTGAATATGATGAGCAGCAGCAAATGTGTTGATTGATGTCTTAAGTTTTCTCTTGTGCGGGGTATTCCATCCCGCACAGTTACTTAAAGCATATAGCTAGATTACTAATGCCTACCCTGCGACATTTCCTCTTCTATCTTAGGCTTAGCGCCTTCTATAATAGGTTTAGTGCATAGGAACAATATAAGTCCTTTTCCGACCTCCTTTTCTCCACAGCCTTCAACCGTCTGTCGATGTATCCCCCTGAAACTTCTCAATTCGACTCCCCACTACCTTCAGACCCTCCGTGTGTCTTCTACAATGCCCAGAACCCCTGGAAGGCCAGCCGATCACCAGGTCCACCGAGAATTTATCACGCTTGCCTCCGACGCTAGTTCGGGTTTCAAGAACTCTAGAGTCAAGTGCAAGCACTGCGGCCACGAGATAACCAAGGGCACTACTCGTCAGAAGAAGCACTTACTTCGCCATTGTCCCAATTACAAAAGGCAGCAACAGTCTCAGCAGCCTCAACTTACTCATCACTTTCCTGTAGTGGACAAGACCTTTAAGCAGATGCTTGATGAGCTTGCTGCTATAGCAATTTTTGCTGATGGCCGTCCATTTAACCTCTTTGAGTCCAAACGAATGCGGATTCTGTTGAGCAAGCTAAACACTGCCTGGCAACCACCGTCTCGTCGCCGAGTACAGCGGCTGCTAGCCCCGACTTATTCTCAGTACCACAATCAAGTCCAGGCTATCCTCGACCAAGCAGAACATATCAACGTAATCTTTGACGCCTCAGACAACATCACAAGTCATCGAATTATCAATATCTCGATACAGGTGGCAAATGGTACGGCGTTCTACTGGAAGACGTTTGATACAGGACAGATTCAACACACGGCTGAGCACTACATCGATCTTTTGTATCCTGAGCTGGAGATAATTTGCAAGGGCAACTTCTTGCGAATTAACTCGTTTTGCACAGATACGGATAGCGTGATGAGGAAAGCTCATGTGCATTTGGCAGCAAGAAAGGAATTCCAACATTGCTTCTTTTCCCTCTGCGATTCACATGGGCTACAGCTACTCATCAAGGACATCCTAGAGCAGCCGTTCTTTGAGGAGGCATTCAAAAGCGCTACATTAATTGTCACCTTCTTCAAGAAGTCGAAACTGCAGTTGGCTCGATTGAGAGAAGCACAAAAGGCAGCTTGGGGCCACCATAAGGCGTTTTTATCTGCGTGCGTCTTTCAGTTTTTCTGACTCCTAGCTATAGCTGACTGCTCGCTTTAGTGTAATCACACGCTGGGGCAGTCAGTTCAATGCTTTACAGTCAGTTTTACGCTGTAAAGAGCCTCTCCAAGCATACGCTCGCCGTCCTGACGTAAGGGCAGAGCTAGCCTCCGGCTCTCTCGAGCTTCTTCCAAAGGTGCTGGAGTCTGTCAATAACCCTCACTTCTGGATACGCCTAGAGACTGTTTTGGCCATAATTAAGCCTGTCAACAGTCGTCAGCGTGCCTCAGAAGCCGATCGGGCTCACATCGGCCATGTGATTCCTCGTTGGCTGGAGATTAAAGCAGAATGGAAAGCACTTGACGAGTCTCAGCAACATCAAGACGTGAATTTCAGCGAGCTGTATTCCGTATGGTTAAACCGTATGGATAAACAGACATATGATATTCATTATGCGGGATTTGCATTACGGCCTGACACAGTCGGGACTAAGCTTGAAGAACAGCTGATGATGAAAGTGCTGCAGTTCTTTAAGTCAGCAGTCAATCCTGCTGACTACATCAATATTGTTCGAGAATTTAACCACTTCCGAGCACAATCGGGCGGCCGGTTTGCTGCAGGAGGCTTAGTCTATTCAAAAGAATGGACTCCATTAGATGCTTGGATGCTTCTTGATAACCAAGGCAGCAAGCTGGCTGCACTTGCAGTCCGGATCTTTGGAACCATAGCCAATTCAGTTCCCTCAGAGAGATCATTCTCGGCAGTTAACTTCCTCCACAGCAAGGCACGCAACAGACTCACACCAGCCAACGCTGACAAGTTGGCGTTCATCTACATGAACGAACGGGTGCTAGAGAGGATAACGCAGTCTCAGAATCAACCTCTTGATCATCGCAATGATCATTCTACGGTGGTCAGCTGGGAAGATTTGACAGAAGACGGTTGGCTTACACTCGAAGATACGTATATGGAAATTCATTGCGCATCAAATCTGGAAGTTGACGCTGTTGTCGGCGAGTTCACTCACCAACCCGCCTCCGACGGAGAAGAGACAGTGGTGGACACACTTGAGGTCGAAGATGGGTCAGAGAGCGAAGGAGCGGGGGAAAAATTGACCTAATTTTGCTTGGTTGTTTGTATGATATGGCCCATGGGCAGCTTCATAAATGGGTCGTAATATTGCAATAAAAAGCGCGCTTTTTATTAGGAATAAAATGCTGCTTCGTTATAATAAAAAGCAGCTTAATACACATGTGTATTATGCACGTGCCCATCCCTATCCCTGACCCCCGTATGCAATTCCCTTGCGAGCTCGTTCCTGGTCCATACTGGGTTGATGCGGCGGGTAAGGTATACATGGGCGCTGCCCCTTCACTTATATCAGGTGGACGTCTTAGTGACCAGATGTCTCTGCCTTTAGCATCGGCTCCATTTCTAGCTCAAGATAGCTTACTTATCTTCAATCGTGCATCTATAGACACTTACCTGGCGCTTGCAGATGTTCCGTCGTCGATGTCAAGTCTATGTATGAGCACGAGGTAGTGTTAGGTCAATGGATCGAGGCATCGTTCCCAGGCACCTTGATGAGGCAATACAGGTGGCAAAAGAAGCCGTGCTATCAAGGGCCGCATTAGGGGTTCGAAAACCTGAAAGACCTAGGGATGGGCACGTGCATAATACACATGTGTATTAAGCTGCTTTTTATTATAACGAAGCAGCATTTTATTCCTAATAAAAAGCGCGCTTTTTATTGCAATATTACGACCCATTTATGAAGCTGCCCATGGGCCATATCATACAAACAACCAAGCAAAATTAGGTCAATTTTTCCCCCGCTCCTTCGCTCTCTGACCCATCTTCGACCTCAAGTGTGTCCACCACTGTCTCTTCTCCGTCGGAGGCGGGTTGGTGAGTGAACTCGCCGACAACAGCGTCAACTTCCAGATTTGATGCGCAATGAATTTCCATATACGTATCTTCGAGTGTAAGCCAACCGTCTTCTGTCAAATCTTCCCAGCTGACCACCGTAGAATGATCATTGCGATGATCAAGAGGTTGATTCTGAGACTGCGTTATCCTCTCTAGCACCCGTTCGTTCATGTAGATGAACGCCAACTTGTCAGCGTTGGCTGGTGTGAGTCTGTTGCGTGCCTTGCTGTGGAGGAAGTTAACTGCCGAGAATGATCTCTCTGAGGGAACTGAATTGGCTATGGTTCCAAAGATCCGGACTGCAAGTGCAGCCAGCTTGCTGCCTTGGTTATCAAGAAGCATCCAAGCATCTAATGGAGTCCATTCTTTTGAATAGACTAAGCCTCCTGCAGCAAACCGGCCGCCCGATTGTGCTCGGAAGTGGTTAAATTCTCGAACAATATTGATGTAGTCAGCAGGATTGACTGCTGACTTAAAGAACTGCAGCACTTTCATCATCAGCTGTTCTTCAAGCTTAGTCCCGACTGTGTCAGGCCGTAATGCAAATCCCGCATAATGAATATCATATGTCTGTTTATCCATACGGTTTAACCATACGGAATACAGCTCGCTGAAATTCACGTCTTGATGTTGCTGAGACTCGTCAAGTGCTTTCCATTCTGCTTTAATCTCCAGCCAACGAGGAATCACATGGCCGATGTGAGCCCGATCGGCTTCTGAGGCACGCTGACGACTGTTGACAGGCTTAATTATGGCCAAAACAGTCTCTAGGCGTATCCAGAAGTGAGGGTTATTGACAGACTCCAGCACCTTTGGAAGAAGCTCGAGAGAGCCGGAGGCTAGCTCTGCCCTTACGTCAGGACGGCGAGCGTATGCTTGGAGAGGCTCTTTACAGCGTAAAACTGACTGTAAAGCATTGAACTGACTGCCCCAGCGTGTGATTACACTAAAGCGAGCAGTCAGCTATAGCTAGGAGTCAGAAAAACTGAAAGACGCACGCAGATAAAAACGCCTTATGGTGGCCCCAAGCTGCCTTTTGTGCTTCTCTCAATCGAGCCAACTGCAGTTTCGACTTCTTGAAGAAGGTGACAATTAATGTAGCGCTTTTGAATGCCTCCTCAAAGAACGGCTGCTCTAGGATGTCCTTGATGAGTAGCTGTAGCCCATGTGAATCGCAGAGGGAAAAGAAGCAATGTTGGAATTCCTTTCTTGCTGCCAAATGCACATGAGCTTTCCTCATCACGCTATCCGTATCTGTGCAAAACGAGTTAATTCGCAAGAAGTTGCCCTTGCAAATTATCTCCAGCTCAGGATACAAAAGATCGATGTAGTGCTCAGCCGTGTGTTGAATCTGTCCTGTATCAAACGTCTTCCAGTAGAACGCCGTACCATTTGCCACCTGTATCGAGATATTGATAATTCGATGACTTGTGATGTTGTCTGAGGCGTCAAAGATTACGTTGATATGTTCTGCTTGGTCGAGGATAGCCTGGACTTGATTGTGGTACTGAGAATAAGTCGGGGCTAGCAGCCGCTGTACTCGGCGACGAGACGGTGGTTGCCAGGCAGTGTTTAGCTTGCTCAACAGAATCCGCATTCGTTTGGACTCAAAGAGGTTAAATGGACGGCCATCAGCAAAAATTGCTATAGCAGCAAGCTCATCAAGCATCTGCTTAAAGGTCTTGTCCACTACAGGAAAGTGATGAGTAAGTTGAGGCTGCTGAGACTGTTGCTGCCTTTTGTAATTGGGACAATGGCGAAGTAAGTGCTTCTTCTGACGAGTAGTGCCCTTGGTTATCTCGTGGCCGCAGTGCTTGCACTTGACTCTAGAGTTCTTGAAACCCGAACTAGCGTCGGAGGCAAGCGTGATAAATTCTCGGTGGACCTGGTGATCGGCTGGCCTTCCAGGGGTTCTGGGCATTGTAGAAGACACACGGAGGGTCTGAAGGTAGTGGGGAGTCGAATTGAGAAGTTTCAGGGGGATACATCGACAGACGGTTGAAGGCTGTGGAGAAAAGGAGGTCGGAAAAGGACTTATATTGTTCCTATGCACTAAACCTATTATAGAAGGCGCTAAGCCTAAGATAGAAGAGGAAATGTCGCAGGGTAGGCATTAGTAATCTAGCTATATGCTTTAAGTAACTGTGCGGGATGGAATACCCCGCACAAGAGAAAACTTAAGACATCAATCAACACATTTGCTGCTGCTCATCATATTCACTCTAACCCTTTAAGCACGCTCAGTGCGACAGGAAATAATGCATACAAAGCGCGTCTTGCTTTAAATATTTAATGCAAAAAGCGCATTTTATGTAATGATGCAGCATTAAATCCATCTCTAGTCAGGGACAATTACTTGCGTTATATCCCTGAGCAATAAGTTGGTAGGTTGTGTGAGTGTGCTAGTGGATATAGAACTTGTAATTGAATCGACCTGGGATGCTATACCGTGACTCTGCGAGTCAAAAGCAACGAGAACGCCTTGGGGACCATGCTGCGAGCACATATTATTCGATGGAGACTTAGGTAGCAGTGGACGTAGTCGGTCAGCTCCAACGGCTTTGGGCGAAGGTGGAGGTAACAGAGGCTTCATAAGCGCACAGATGCTCGTCTTAACTTTCTCACTCCTGCGGCAAAGGAGTTCGCCGGCACCCTCCTCCTCAAGGCCCTCGAGAGCAGAGACGTGGGTGCGGAAGACAAATTGGTTGACGTCTTTGGTAAAAGCATCGTGAAGCCTCTCACACTGCTGCTCCTTGCCCTCCCAGTCGCGTGTGTTAGTCTTGACATCAACGCAATGAATTTCCTTGTGGTATCTGACAAGAACATCGATGGTGTCCTTGGTGAGCTTATAGGCGACCTCATTCTCCAGAACCATGTCGATATGAACAACGTATGCCTCAACATGGACGAGTTCATAATTCATAATGGCCTCGATCAGAGGGTTGCTAGCATCCCGTTTGAAGTCGGACTCAGGTGCCTTGGGTAGCATGAGCGATGTTAATGTCCATATGGCATTCGGTGATGAAAGAATTTCACAGAGATATTCCTTGTGTTGCTGTACGGAGTTGAGAGGGCGTTTTTCCGTCATGATACGCTTCAGGGTTTTAGTAAGCCATGGTTCAACCTTGGAAGCCAAGACAACTTGAACAGATGAAGCTCGACGGGCGAAAGGAGCAGCGGATGCCGGTAGAAGTTGAACTTTCCCAGACATGCTGCTTTGTTACATGGAAGTTGAAGGAGGTTAGATGTTGCTGGCTCTTCGTGAAAGTGCACAGTTGCAACTTGAGAGGGACATGGCCAACATATGTAGAGTATTTAACATGGTGGAGGCATCGGAACTCCCGCAATACTGGCAAATGGCTCAGCGGGAGTAGACTACGCTACCGTCACGTTGCCATATTTGCTAGCGCCAACAGACGTGCTAAGGATCACTTGAATGATCATGTTCAACAGAGCCCCTGCGTATCTCCTATTCATCTCGTTCCTGTCCTGCACTTGCTCCTGCCTCCGTTACCTGTTCTTGTCGACAGAAGGATCGGGTGGCTCTCTACGTTTGTTATCCTTCATGTGGTACTCAAGGGATTGAAACGAGGTCGGGGGATTACTTGAGCTGCCGTACGACGGGGAGGTGGAGACAGAATGAACAACTGGATTACCGTCGAAGCTTGCCCTCCATTGCCGCATGTTAACGCTAAAGTGTAGCCTTGTGCCCAAGCAATATTTAGTCTAGCCAATCTTTCCCACCTGTTGGA